>NW_027516711.1:0-54274 GCF_048772815.1 Callospermophilus lateralis
GCCTTCTCCTCTTCAGACCTATATAAATGGAAAAATAACAATCCCCCTTTTACCGAGGACCCAACCTGGCTCTCAGGTCTGGTGAAGTCATTGATGTTTTCACACCAACCTTCTTGAGATGACTGCCAACAACTCCTAGGGACTCTCTTCATGACAGAGGAACAAAAGAGAATCCTCCTGGATGCTAGAAAAAAGTATCCTCGGACCAAATGCGTGACCGACAAAACTTCCCAATATATTCAAAGCCGGCTTTCTCTTGAAACGACCCAACTGGGACCCCAACACCTTTGAAGGTAGGGAGCATCTGTCCACTTATCGCCGGGCTCTAATAGTGGGTATCTTAGTGGCCGCTAGGTGACCAACTAATTTGGCCAAGGTAAGAGAGATTATTTAAGGGCCTGATGAATCTCCCTCTATGTTCTTAGAGATAATTATGTAGGCATATAAGAGACATACTCCTTTCGATCCTCAGGCAGAGGATCAAAAGACATCTGTCACAATGGCCTTTATTGGGAAAGCTGCCCTGGATATTAAAAGAAAGTTACAATGCTTAGATGGATTACAAGATATGACTTTGAGGGATTTATTCAGAGAACCCGAGAAGGTATACTTTAAGAGAGAAACTGAGGAAGAGAAGGGAGCTGAGTGAGGATAAAAGAAACAAAAGACAGACTAAGGCATTGACTAAGGTCCTGGTCACAACAACAAATAGGCCAGAAATTAAGAAACAGAGAGACAGGAAGGGATACCTGGGCACACACTAGAGGCCACCCCTGGCCTCAGATCAATGTGCCTACTCTAAAGAAAAAGGACACTGGGCCAAAGAGTGCCCTAGAAAGAGACAGCCGTGCCAGCCAGATATTCTGACTCTGGAGGAATACTAAGAAAGTCCGGGCTCAGATCCTCTCCCTGACCTCAAGGTAACTTTTGAAGTGGAGGGGAACACAATAAACTTTGAAGTAGATGCAGGGTGAATATACTCAGCCCGTAAGGCCCATTGGGCCCTCTACCGAATAAAAGGTCTCTAATTCAAGAGTCTAACAGAAGTAAATATCGGTCTTTGACAACTACGAGGACCATGGACCAGGGAAAAGGAAAAATCCATCACTCCTTCCTAGTAATCCCAGAATGCCTGGCCCCATTGATGGGCAGAGTTCTGCTCACCAAGCTCTGGGCCAAAATAACTTTTAACCCTGAAGGCCCTCAAGTGGAATTTTTTAATTCTTCAGTAACTACTCCTATAATCATGGCTCTAACTATGTCAGTAGCAAATGTTCATCAACTCACTCACCTTTGTTCAAAGAAACTGCATTCATTCGTGAAGGATCAAGAACACAGTTTTCCACTAACCTACTCACAGCAAAAGGAAATAACTGAATGGGTAACAAAAGCCTGTCAGGTCCATTAATTGGTTAAAGCTTACACTTCCAAGCTTCCTGCAGGAAAGCACCTATGAGGAACCAGACGAGGACAATTCTGGGAAGTGGACTTTACTGAAATTAAGCCAGTAAGGTATGGACTTAAATAACTCCTAGTCTTTGAACATACATTTTCAGGATGTATTGAAGCCTTCCCCACACACACACAAAAAAAGAAATAAAAAAGAAGAAAAAAGAAACATTGCAAATGGTTGTAAAGAAGATCCTGGAAGATATTTATTCTCCCCTTGACGACCAGTAGTCTTAACCCTAATCAGCCCCTTAAGCTGCGATGGCTGATCACAAATCCTACTGGACACGAAGTATGGCCTATCTCTAATACAGCCCCCTTACGAACCTGGTGGCCATCTCTCCACCCAGTCATTTGTCAGCTGGCTATAGGTCTTTCCTATTGGGATATCCCTGATTAACAGGATCCCACTAAAATTCCATTAAATCCCTTCCGTACCATAGATAATGGAAACAAACATTATAGATGTAGGGACACGTGAGCCAGATGCAGGTTGGCTAGCCTAGATTACTATGTTTGCCCGGCAGACTATCAAAGCCACAAACAGTCACGGCTGTGGGGGGGGGGAGAGCAGACTTCTATTGTAAGTCATGGGGATGTGAGCATACAGGGACTGTCAGATGGAACCCAAACTCCTCATCAAATTCTGTACACAGCATTGGCCATATTACGAATTAGATAACCAAAACCGATGGCCCCCAGAGGGGTCTCTAGATCCTCAAATTCTGTGTGACCTTTTTAACTTCTGCAAGTGCTCAAAAGGGTGAATGGAGATTCCGCTATGTGGAGGCCTTCTCTCTCCTTTGCTCACATCCTGAACTATGCTTCTCCAATAGATGCTCACCCTCAGCCTTGTGCTCCAGACTCTCTGCTGTCACTCCCACCTCAGCAACTAGATTTCTCCCCTCCAATATCTAGATCAAAAACCCAAATCTCGACTGGTTCTCAGACCATTGCTCCCTTGCTGAGGTTGCAGGTACTGAGGTACCACTCCATTCACTCACTCCTCTCCTCTCCTGTCAGTGCCCGCACCGGGTCCCACCCAGTCCTCTTACCACCTAATGCAAAGCTCAAACCCGCTGAGAAGAATCCTCAGACCCTAATACAAGATGTAATGAAAATGGCCTTTAATGTTGCTTTGTCATCACTAAAAACAGGTTACTAAGAATTTAAAGTCCCTCACAGGCTTTTTGGAATCTCACTCCCGTCTCCCCCTCTGTTCTATCTGTTCTACTGCTCAAGTTTTTGTTGCTATTAAGATCCCAAAGCCCTCTCCCAATATTCTTTTACATCTCTCCTTCCTCATTCTCAGATCCACAGAGCTGCTCTTATCCCTGCCTTCCAAATTGTCCCCCTCTGTACCAGGCCCACAGAAAAGTCTTAACTGACCTTCTCCAGAAGTCTTCACCATGGCTGATTTAGGACTTTCAGCAAAAGAATCCCGATAAAAGAGTTCACTGTAGATAAACTTCCTATTTTTGTGTTGCCCTGGTCTCCTTGGCAACTGGCTAAAAAATTCAGCACTCCTGATCTAGACACACCCTTACTAGTTTTTCACAAAATATTTGAAAAAAAGGCCTCTGGCCTTGAGCTGGGGCTTCACAGAGATGGCTACATTTCTAAGATAAAGAAGTTACAAACTGGGCTGTATGGAAACAGCTGGAAGGGGGAAAAAAAGAAAGGGAAGACACCCCCACCCAGGTGTCCTTGAAAAGTTAACTTGCCCAAACTGAGGAAAAAACAGAAACAAAAACTGCTTTTTGTGAACTTCTGCAGACTGTGAACTTCTGAGCCCCTTCCCTTACGTGTTGGGTACAAAATTCTGAAACTACGTAACTTGGGTTTCAGGGGATTAATTGATTACAACAGAAGCAATGCCCTCTGAATCTGGTTGAAACCAAAAAAGACTGTTTCCGTGTCTTTGGTGCTATCTTAGGTGCCTTGCCTTGTCCGTCCCTACAACAGTATAATTCTATATACTTAAACATTGTTTATGTTTTCATGAAATGGTCAACAGATGTGATTAATTGTGAAATGGTGCAGATGTTTCCCAGAGTGCTCTATCATGACGCAGGTTCATCTGAAGATCAAAGAGGGGGACATACAACCCGGTTCCGCTGGGAACATATGTCCCTCACCTTAGCCATTCTATTACGAATAGGAGTTGCTGCAGGGTTGGGCACAAGAACCACTGCTCTGGTCCATGGGACACAACAAGTGACCCAATTAGAAGCAGCAATAGATCAAAACTTAAAGATTTTAGAAACCTCCATCACAGCTTTGCAGGAATCTTTAACCTCTCTCTCTGAAGTTGTTTTACAGAACAGTCGAGGGTTGGACCTCCTTTTCATGACAGAGGGGGGCCTTTGTGCTTCATTGAGGGAAGAATGTTGTTTTTATGTCAACAATACTGGAGTTGTAAAAAAATCTATGAGTAAATTAAAAAGATGCCTTGAAGAGCAACAACGAGAGAGAGAGAGGCACAGAAAGGGTAGTTTGAGTCTTTTTTTACACAGTCCCCCTGGTTAATTACGTTTTTATCAACCCTGGCCGGTCCAATAATAATCCTCATATTATTACTAACTATAAAACCCTGTTTCCTCAACCATGTAATTTCTTTTCTCCAAGCTCAAATTGGACAAATTAAAATTATGGTAATACCCCACTAGCAGACATAGAATGTGACACCCCACAAAGATCACTTTTATGATTAAAAGTAGCCAGAAAAAGAAGTGGGGAATGAAAGGTTAATAAAATATGTACTTGTCACTTCCTGTTTTTCTGTACACTTAACGAAACACTGTTGAAATCTTGAGAACTCTTTGCTAATCTTGTTGCCAGAATGTGCTGTCCCCAATTGCCAAACTGCAGAATCTACTCCCTCACCCGGTTGAATAGAAACCTGAACTGTACTTGGATCATTGAATGTAGAAGAGAACATCCATTCAAAAAGTTATAGTCAGTTGGATTAGAAAGATAGTCGGTAAGTTTAGGAAGAAAAGTGAGTATAGGATTTGGAACAAAAGTTCTTTAGCAATAGGGTTTTGGTTAGAGAGTCAATGTAAACGTCAACACAAGTGAAGAGTCAGTCACAATGATGCACAGGGCAAAATATGTAGGAAAGCAGATATCAATAGAGACATTAGGAAATCAGGAAAAGAATAAAGTGAGTGATGGGATTAGATATTTTCAACAGGGTTGAGGATGAATATATGAGCTTAGGATAAAACAAATATGAAGTCAACAATAGGATTGACATTTGATAGCATTAGCGTAGCCCAAGACAGTGTCCAAAATAAGCTCTGTTGCCCCTCATTTGCCTAAATTCCCAGTGGCCTGTACACCCTTCCTGTGTACCAGGAGTGATCAAATAGGCCTGCCCTTAATACTGCTCTGCTTCTCCAATTTGAGTCCTACTGAGTGTCGGGTACAGATTCTTTATGTGAATTGGAAAGATGAGAAAACTCAAGCACCTATTGGATAGCCTCTGAATAGATTTGAAGAACTCATTTGACCCAAAAGATCCCTATTCTCACTTGATGGAATTCAGGAACCTTACAGAGGAAGGCAAAATACTTCATCAACAATGACTGCTCTTTATGCCATTTTGGATTTTATGAACCCATGGGATCTTTCTTTAGATCCATCAGGTACTGAGAATCTAAGTCAAAGAATCACACTGGGCCAAGAGGCTGATTCACACACATCTCTTTCCAAATCAATTAAGGAAAGAGCCAAATGTAAAGCATATTCATTTGCATTTGAAAAATCTTTCCTTCAGGATTCACAAAGGGTTGGCCTGAGACAAAGACCTTCCTGACTCTCAGGGCAACAGAACAATAGGTAAGCAAATGGCCCAAAGCAGGGATTCTCCACTGAGACTTTACTGGTCACACTGATATCTGAGTTTTCTGAGATGCTCGCCATTCCATTCAGCTATCCAGTATATGGCCATGTCACAGAGCTTGGAGGTAGTACATATCTTGGACACAAAACCATGAGCCTATTCCTGAGATTGGCCATAATTCAGGAAGAAAACAGCAACTTAGGAAGGTAGCAGGTATCGCCCATCAATAAGGCAAGCCGCATTCAATTCATAAATTGTGCTGGATGAATGCTGGGAAGCTTTCTATGAGACAGGACACATCCAATGATGCATTCTCTTTTCTAATGTCTACAAGTACGGACACAGTGGGATACACAGACATAGAAACACTTGCATTGTCAAACGACTTACTAGAAACTGTTCACTCCAAACCAAACAAACCGCCTTTTCTAACTATTCTCAGAACATGAGACAAAACCACAAACCCACACCCGCAATGGCACCTCCTTCCCCCAAATAGGTCTGTGACTCTCCGGAGTGTGCTCTGACTGATGGGCCATACTATGATGCTCCGAAATGGCCTGACCTGTCTCAGATCTGGTCTTCTTGGCCAACAATGTGAAGTTGTTAGAAGCCAGGAGTGAGCCACTATCTGCTTTCTCAGGAAGAGCCCCTCTTCCGAGCTTTCCTGGCATTTGGCCATCCTCACATCAGTAGGTATCAAGAAAGACTGACTCTGTCCTTTGTAAATCCAAAAAAGTGAGACCACTGGGACTAGAACTGAGACTGGCTCTGGGTGCCTGGCTTTCTGTATCCCAAGTTCAGAGAGTTCCATCACCATGGAAGTGAGATGAGATCACGTCCTTCAGGAACTGAATGAGATCACTGCCTTGGCAACCACTTTGTCATAACAATTGCTTCCAACGGTCCCATGAGATGAGGGCTGCCCCTACTTCCTGTGACACTTTCACAAGTTAGAATGGTATATCACCCGTAGTCAAAAGGGAACAGCTCTCCACACAGGCCGGGTTTGGTCCATCTTCTCTACATTAAGAAGAGATAGGCTCATTCTGACTCAACCCTTAATCCTGACCAGGTTGTTTGCCATGGAAGATGATTTTTGCTCTCTCAGGTCTTACATAGCTGCCTACATCTTCTCCAGAGATCATTTCTGCATGGAGCTTTGAGGTTCTCAACAGATGGAAGATCCACTGCATTCCTGTATTGTAAGACCAACACTGTCCCTGCTCTTCTGTAAACATAGATGTGAATTGGAGTCATGAGAAAACCCACGAACCTATGGGATAGCCTCTGCAGAACTTTAAAGAATTCACTTGACCCAAATGATCCCTATTCTCACTTAATGGAGGTCAGGAACCTTACAGAGGAAGGCGAGAGACTCTATCCACCATGACAGTTCTTTTGTCCATTTTGGTTTTGGATGCACACATGGGATTTTTCTTTAGACCCATCATGTGCTGTGAATCTAAGCCACAGCCTCACATAGGGCCAAGAGGCTGATTCAGACACATCCATTTCCAAAGCAATTAACCGAAGAGGCACAGGTAATGACCATTCAATTCCATTTGAAAACTATTTTCTTCAGGCTTCACAAAGTGTGGCCTGAGGCAAAGACCTTCCTGACATTCAGGGCAACAGAATAGGTAAGCAAAAGGCCCAAAGCAGGGTTTCTCCACTGAGACTTTCTTGGGCATAGTGATATCTGAGTTTTCTGAGATACTCACCATTCCCATCAGCTATCCAGTACATGGCCATGTCACAGAGATTGAGGTGGTACGTATCTTGGACACAAAATCATGAGCGTATTCTGGAGAGTGTCCAGAATTCAGGAAGAAAACAGGAATTTAGAAAGATAGCAGGAGTTGCCCATCCATACGGCAACCTGCAGTCCATTCATAAATTGCACAGGATGAATGCTTTGAAGCTTTCTCGTAGACAGGACACATCCATTGATGCATTCTCATTTCTACTGTCTACAATCACGGACACAGTATGATATATAGACACAGAAACACTCACGTTGTCAAAGGACTTACTAGAAACAGTCCACTCCAAAACAAACAAACCAGCTTTCCTAACTATTCTCAGAACATGAGACAAAACCACAAACTCACACTCACACCCAAAAAGGCACCTCTTTCCCCCAAGTAGGTCTGTGTCTATCCGGAGTGTCCTCTGACTTGTGGGCCATACTCTGTTCCCCAAAAATGGCGTGTCCTGTCTCCGATCTGGTCTCTTTAGCAAACTCTGTGAAGTTGTCAGGAGCCCGTGGTGAGAAACTACCTGCTTTCTCTGGAAAGGCCAGTCTTCATAGTTTCCAGGCATTTGGCTGTCCTCACATCAGTAGGTACCAAGAAAGAGTGACTCTGTCTTGTTAAATCCAAACAAGTGAGCCCACTGGGACATGGAGTGGGTTTGACTCTGTGTGCCTGGTTTCCTGGATCCCAAGATCACAGACTTTCATCACCAATAATGTAAGGTGAGGTCACTTCCTTCAAGAACTGAATGAAGTCACTGCCTTGGAAACCACTTTGTTTTAACAGTTGCTTCCAAGGTTCCCAAAAGATGGAGTCTGCCTCTACTTGCTGTGACTCATTCATAAGTTAGAATGGTATATCAACCATAGGCACCGGGGAACAGCTCTCCACACAGGCATGGTTTGGTCCATCTTCTCTACATTTGGAAGAGAGAGGCTAATTCAGACACATCCCTTCAACCTGACCATGTTGTTTGCCATGGAAGATGACTTTTGCTCTCTCAGATCCTTCATACCTGCCTACACCTACTCAAGGGATTATTTCTGCAGGGACTTTTGAGGTTCTCAGCTGGTGGATGATACCCTACCTTCCTGGATTTTAAGACCAACTCTGTCCCTGCTCTTCTGTAAAGTGAGATTGAGGGAACAGTGTATGGTTAGTGTTAATAGCATGTTCGATTTGGGTTAGGAGTCATTCTGCTGGATGAATTACGGTATTGGGAACCTGTGATATTTATAAGAATATAAATGTGAAATATATGTATGAGATCAGAGATCTGGGAAAGATTTGAAGCCCAGAAAGGCATTGGGCCCTTGATTGGTATACTTAGATTGAATTATGTTCTGCACCGAGGTCTCAGATAAATCGATATACAATGGCATAGGACCCTATACCTCGGATGATTGAAAGTAGAAGAGAACATCCAATCAAAAAGGGATAGTCTGTAGGATTAGGAAGATAGTCAGTAGGGTTAGGAAGAAGAGTGAGTCTCGGAGTTGGACCAAAAGTTCTTTAGCAATTGATTTTCAGTTAGAGGGTGAATGTAAATGTCAGCACATGTGAAGAGACAGTCACAATGATGAACTGGGAAAAATATGTAGGAAAGCAGATATCAATAGGGGCATTAGGAAATCAGGAAAAGTATAAAGTGAGTGATAGGATTAGATATTTTCAACAGGCTTGAGGTTAAATATATAATCTTAGGAAGAAACAAATATGTAGTAACCAATAGGATTGACATTTGAGAGCAGTAGGCACCCTGGACATAGATGCTTTTAGTAATCCATGGTCACTTTCCATTTAGGCTTTGGTACAATCATATGTGTGACCTTTGCATTTTGTGTCCAGAATACTACTGTGGTAAAATGTATATGTAGATCAGGTGACATAAGTATTTCTTCCACCATAAAGGGGAGTAATATTCTGGAAACTTATAAATTAGTACTGGGGATACAAATAGGTGTACCTTGTGTTGATGATTATTGAGATGATGCATGAATAGACCATATTGTGAATAAAGTATGTAACTGGATCCAACATTAAATAATGGATTGAGTTTGCATCTGAAAATATATTGGAAATCTTATATTGATATATATACCATCATTCCAACGAGTTATATATGCAATGGTATTATTAGGGTTACGGTTTGTCGTGAAGAGTGAGTTTTGCTTCAAAAATGATTATGGAATCGAAAATAATGTGTTTAGAAAGAAGTCTAGTGAAAAGACCAGTAAAGAAACATGGAGGAATACATGTGTTCTGAAGTAGTAAGTAATTGAAAGTGAACCAAATGCCAAAAAAATTTGTGAAGTTCTGGATGAAAAAATACATCCTATGATGTCCATAAACTGAAGAAATAGTAATGTACCAGTGTTGAGTAAAAATGAACTTCAAATTACACATCATGTCCCATAGCAATCTACTTGCATTGATGTTAAACTGGGTCAGTTACTGTAGAAATATTAGGATTTTTAAGCACCATCCACTGAACTAAGTTTTCAGTAGTAGGAAACCAAAATATATTTCAGGTTTATGAATATTACTGAGAATAATCTTGTGAAAATTTGAATTTAAATGAACATAAATGAATATGAATGAATTTAGGGAGTGTATAATAAGACACATATTTTTCATATTTTTTTAAAATCCGTAGAATATACACACACACACACGCACACACACACACACACACATGCACACACACACACATTAATATTTAGCAATATATATGCCAATCGATATTCATCATGAAATATAATTCATTCACAAATCCAAAAATATTCATTTTACTGAACATGGATTTATGTATAGTGTTTTTCACTAGGAAGCTCACCCATAGGTGGAATTTTCAGTTCCATCATTATTTAGGGAGAGTCATCTCTTCTCACAATTTTTATATTCCAAAGTCAGTGATCTTACAAGAATGTACGTGTGATACCAGGTAGGATATTGTATATGCATAAAAAAATTACATGTGCTGAATAGGATACAGAGAAAGGGAGACAGGAATTTACATATGTGATAACTTTAAAAAATCATGGAGAAATATTAAAATGAAAAGTTTACTAAATTTAAAACACATACTCTTGATAAAGAGGAAGACAAATACAAATATACACCATGCTTCCTATAAAAGGACTGTACTTCTATTCAGTTAGGTTTTTTTTTCTCCATGATATTAGGATTAGTAGTCAGAGTCTAGTAGGGTATGGGTTAGTGTCAGGGATTCAGTATTTCAAATGGAAAATAGGAAAATGAATCTAATGTGTATGCAAATATGTGATACACAAAAATCTTCCCTCTCTTATCCAGAACAATACCTTGACATAACCATCGCTAAAAGTAAGACACAATTAGAGGAGAGGAGTTAGAAAACCTGTGAATACATATGTGGAATGAAAAATGCTCAGGAGTTCACAACACTGGAGGTGGTAAAACAGTTTACAAAAGTATGGGAGATGGTGAACACTTCAGAAACATGGAGCTGTGCTGACCTAAAGACTTATTGAGAAACTTCCTCTGAGGTTAGGCACAAGAAATATATGTATGGCAATATTTAAATCAATGGTTCTGCAACTGATGTGATTCTGCAATCTGGGTCTGCATCTATGTGACCTGGAGGACATGGTTCTTTATTTTGTAATGAACATGAGGCAGCAGGTCTGAAAACTCCCTTTGTAGGTAAACTGTTGCTACTGGGAGCTAAGTGTCTTCCCGTGTGGTCTGTGAAGCCATTTGGTCATCCTCCACTTTTCAGGGTGTTTCTTACTGCTGCACTGGGAATTTGGTATTTGCTTCATGAAATACAATATGTTCAACTGGGACACAATGCTGGAGGGAGTTCTGTCATGTGTGGTTGGTCAGGGTCGGCAAGAGAATGTACGAACCAGGCTTCTATCCCACATAGCTTTCCCCTTGACTATAGCAACCTGATTCTGAACATTGCCCTGAAACCTCTACATATAACAAGATGCCTTTACATATAAAGGTCTGCTGCCTGCACCATGTCAGTCGCAAGATTTGGAAGCCAATGGAAGATCCAGGTGGTCCTACCAAAAATATTTATTTACACACCTATAGTCCACTGCTCTATGCCCACTACCCAGCAGGCTCCAACTTACTGGCATCTCTGTTCTACACCATTTTCACGAAACTCAGTCAATCAAGGCACTGTTTGTTATACTCATGATCAGCAACAGGATATCTAAAGGTTATCCAGTGCCACCTGGTCATGGGGATTTCAAAAATTTCATGGTATTAATCTAGTCATTTTTCAAGGATGAAGTTGGAGGCACTGTGGGTTTCATTTAATTCAGGAACCATTAAATGGTGAGGAAGCTCATTTCAATGAAAGCTCTGGAGAACACTCACAGGCAAGCCTTCCCAAAGAGTGGCCAAAAGGACACATGAATCCAGGCCCATTGAGGTATACAATGTGAGGTCCATGTGTGTTTGGACTCTCAATTATGGCTACCAAGTCTTTAAGAATTAAAACATGTGATATCCTGGCTCAGAATCCCTGAGCTCTGTGGAAAGCCATCCTGGGCCTAGATCTCAGTTTCCAAAAGCGATTCTCATGCGTGGTCTCCTAAAATCCCAACACTATTCATGGCAATACTTCTCTGAGGTCAGTTCCAGAACTCAGTCTCTAAGGGGAATCACACCAGAGTTCAATCCCTGGTGGACCCAGTCATCTCTTCCAACTACCACACAAATTACCACAATTAAAACAATAACCCTCCCATATGGCCCTCATCTTCTTTCATATAGACACTCATCATAATCTGGCTGGAGGTTTCCATGAGGGGTGCAGACCAAGACAATGTCCCAAATAAGCTCCTTTGCCCATCATTTGCCTAAAGTCAAGGTGGCCTGGACACCCATCCGGTGAACCAAAAGTGATCAAATAGGCCTGCCGTTAATACCGCTCCAATTTGAGGACTACTGTCTGTGGGGTTTAGATTCTTTATGTGAATTTTAGTCATGAGAAAACCCAAGCACAATGGGCTAGCCTCTGCAGGTTTTGTAGAACTCTTTTGACCCAAAGGATCCCATTCTCACTTGATGGAAGTCAGGAACCTTACAGAGGAAGTCGAGAGACTTCCTCCCAATAATTGCTCTTTTGGCGAATTTTCTTTTGGATGCACACATGGTAACTTTCTTTAGATCCATCAGGTGCTGAGAATCTAAGCCACAGCCACACACAGCACCAAGGGCATGATTCAGACACATCCCTTTCCAAAGCAATTAAGGAAAGTGCCACAGGTATGCCCATTCATTTCCATTTGAAAACTGTTTTCTTCAGGCTTCACAAAGGGGTGGCCTGAGGCAAAGAACTTCCTGACATTCAGGGCAACAGAACAATAGGTAAGCAAAAGGCCGAAAGCAGGGTTTCTCCTCTGAGACTTTCCTGGTCACACTGATATCTGAGTTTTCTGAGATGCTCGCCATCCCCTACAGCTATCCAGTACATGGCCATGTCACAGAGCTTGTAGGTGGTACATATCTTGGACACAAAACCATGGGCCTATTCTTGAGATTGGCTGGAATTCAGGATGAAAATAGAAACTTAGGAAGGTATCAGGTGTTGCTCATCGATAAGGCAAGCTACAGTCCATTCATAAATGGGACAATATGAATGCTGAGAAGATTTCTACTAGACACGACACATCCATTGATGGATTCTCTTTTCTAATGTCTACAACCACGGAAACAGTGGAATACACAGACATAGAAACACTCGCCCTGTGAAAAGACTTACTAGAAACAGTCCACTTCAAATGAAACAAACCGACTGTCCTACCTATTCTCAGAAAATGAGACAAAACCACAAACCCACAACCACACCCACAAAGACACCTCCTTCCCCTAAGTAGGTTTGTGACTATCCAGAGTGTCCTCTGACTTGTGGGCCATAATATGTTCCCCCAAAATGGCCTTTCCTGTCTCAGATCTTGTCTCCTTGGCCAACTCTGTGAACTTCTTAGGAGCCAACGGTGAGCTACTACCTGCTTTCTCATGAAAAGCCCTGCATCCGAGCTTTCCTGGCATTTGGCCTTCCTCACATCTGTAGGTACCAAAAAATACTGACCCTGTCCTTGGTAAATCCAAACAAGTGAGACCACTGGGACTGGGACTGGGACTGGCTCTGTGTGCCTGGCTTCCTGGATCCCACGTTCAGAGAGTTCCATCACCAAGAAAGTGAGGTGAGGTCACTTCCTTCCTGAACTGAATGAGGGCCCTGTCTTGGCAGCCACTTTGTCCTAACTGTTGCTTCCAAGGGTCCCAAGAGATTGAGGCTGCCCCTACTTCCTGTGACATTTTCACAAGTTAGAATGGTATATCAACCAAAGGCACCCAGGAATAGATCTCCACACAGGCCTGGTTTGGTCCATGATCTCTACATTAAAAAAAAATCTGATTCAGACACAACCTTTTATCCTGACCGGGTTGTTTGCCATGGAAGATGACTTTTGGTCTCTCAGGTCCTTTATTGCTTCCTACATCTTCTCCAGGGATCATTTCTGCATGGACCTTTGAAGTTCTCAGCAGGTGGAAGTTTTTCTACATTTCTGTATTGTAATATCAACTCCTGCCCTGCTCTTCTGTAAAGTTAGATTGAGGGAACAGTGTCCGGTTATGGTTAAAAACATGCTCGATTTGGGTTAGAAATCATTTTCCTGGATGAATGATCGTATTGGGAACTTGCTATGTGTAGAAGAATATATAGGTGAAATATATGTGGTGGCTGAGAGACATGTCACAGAGACAAAGGGCACCTCTCTGGAGGACCCCGCAGAGAACTCGGGAAATCAAGGAACAATAGTCTTCTCGACTCACTGATATTTTCTTTTAGATTCGTTATTGCCATACCATTGGGTTTTGCCGGCTACTCATTCCTGGTCTCAGTGTTGGACGTTCATTGCCTGTCTTTATGGTCTTGTCTTATCTGTGTCGTGTGTCCTTGCTTTTACTGTTTGTGGAACTTTCATTATGGAACAGAGCACGTCAATGCCTCTGTCCCTGACCCTTGATCACTGGACCAAAGTCCGCTTAAGGGCTCAGAATCTTTCTTTTTTTAGTAAAACGCTGGACCTGGCAGAATCTCTGTGCCTCAGAATGGCCCATCTTTGGAGTCGTATGGCCCCTAGAAGGATCTTTCTACTTCCCACTAATTTAAAAAGTCAGAGGTATTGTCTTTCAGCCAGCGCCACATAGCCATCAGGATCAACAGCCATATATTTTAACTTGGCAGGACCTCTGCAAATCTCCTCCTCCATGGGTGAAGCCTTTCCTTGCCCCTACCTCTGCTCCTACTCCTTCCCCCATGATCTCTCAAACCCTCTCAACCTCCTCCTCCTCCACCCTCTGTTCTCCCTGAGTCACAGATTTGACTCTACTGGACTCTTCTCCCCCTCCTTATCCCCTGCCCTCGTCCCCTAACACACAACACACTCTAAGTGATTCCGCTGCTGCTGACTAAGCCTCTCTACCATTGGAGGAAGCTAAGCCGGTAATAGGATCTGACAATGGACCGATGTTCATGACCCAGGTAAGTCAGGGGTTAGCCAGGAACCTGGGGATTAATTGGAAGTTAAATTGTGCTTATAGACCACAGAGTTCAAGACAAGTAGAAGGAATGAATAGAACTATTAAAGAGACCTTAACGAAATTAAGCTTAGAGACCAGCATAAGATTGGACTATGCTCCTGCCTTATGCAATGTTTCATGCAAGAAAAAATCCCTTTGTTTCTTTGAGTAACCTTACCACATGTGAAATTCTTTATGGTGGCCCTCCTCCAGTAGGGGACCTAAGCCCAACTGTAAGACCTAAAGATCCTTTCCACACCCCCTTGCTTGACAGACTTAAAGATCTTGAAAGAACTCAGTAATACCTGTGAAAACAGCTGGCCACTGCCTACCCAACTGGGAACCAGGGGATTCCACATCCATATCAAGTAAGAGATTTCATCTATGTAAGATGATATCAGGTGTCATCCCTGGTACCCCGCTGAAAAGGACCATACCAGGTGCTATTATAACACCTACAGTGGTAAACGTAAACAGAATCACTTCCTGGATCCATACCTCTCATCTCAAGCCTGCTGCCTGTACAGAATCTTTCTGGAAACTGAAAAAGACTGGTAACAGTTTCAAATTGTGTATTCGCAATGTGAATAAGGTTATATACTCTCCCCTTGGCTACAAGTAGTCCTAACCCTCATCAGCCCATTAAGCAGTGATGGCTGATCACAAATCCTACTGGAAAAGAAGTATGGTCTATCTCGCATACAGCCCCCTTAGGGACCTGGTGGCCATCTCTCCACCCAGACATTTGTTAGCTGGCTATAGGTATTTCCTATTGTGATATCCCTGATGAAGAGGATCCCACTAAAATACCATTAAATCCCTTCTGTACCATAGATAATGGAAACAAACATTATGGATGTAGGGACACGCGAGCCAGATGCAGGTTGGCTAGTCTAGATTACTAAGTTTGCCTGGCAGACTATCAAAGCCACAAAGAGTAATGGCTGTGTGGGGGAAAAGCCGACTTTTTCTGTATGTCATGGGAATGTGTGCATACAGGGGCTGCCTGATGGAACCCCAATTCTTCATCAAATTCAGTACACAGCATTGGCCACATTACCAATTAGACAACCAAAAACTATGGCACCCAGAGGAGTCTCTAGATCTTCAAATTTTGCATGACCTTTTTAACTTCTGCAAGTGCTCAAAAGAGTGAAAGGAAATTCCCCTATGTGGAAGCCTTTTCCCTCCCTCACTCACATCCTGAACTATGCTTCTCCAATAGATCATTATCCTCAGCCTTCTGCTCCAGACCCTCTGATGTCACTCCCATCTCAGCAACTTAATTTCTCCCCTCCAATAACTAGATCAGAAACCCAAAGCTCCACCAGTTCTCAGATCATCGCCCCCTTTCTGAGGTAGCAGGTACATAGGTACCGCTACACCGACTCATTCCTCTCATCTCCTGTCAGTGCCCTCACCGGGTCCCACCAGGTCCTCTTACCAGCTAACCCAATGCTCAAACGAGCTGAGGAGAGCCCTGAGACCCTTATCCAAGATGTAATATAATTGGCCTTTAAAGTTGCTTTGTCATCACTGAAAACAGGTTACTAAAATTTAAAGTCCCTCACAGGATTTTGGGATCCTCACTCCCGTCTTTCACTCTGCTCTACCTGATCTACTGCTCAAGTTTGCTGCTAGGAAATTCCCAATACTCTTTCGCATTATTCTTTTACATCTCTCTTTTCCCTCATTCTCAGATCCTCGGAGGTGCTCTCAGCCCCACCTTCCCCGTCTTTCCCCCTCTGTACCAGGCCCACAGAAAAGTCTTAAATGACCTTCTTCAGAAGTCTTCACCATGGCTGAGTTTTGAACTTTCAGCAAAACAGTCCCAATAAAGACTTTAATGTAGATAAACTTTCTCTTTCGTATTGCCCTGTTCTACTTGGCCACTGGCTAAAAATCTCAGTACTTCTAAGCTAGACAACCCCTAACTAGTTTTTCACAAAATATGTGAACAAGTCCTCTGGCCTTCAGCTGGGGCTTCACAGAGATGGCTACATTTCTAAGATAAAGAAATTACCAACCGGGCTCCATGGTAACAGCTGGCAGGGAGAAAATAAGAAATGGAAGAAAAAGCTCTCCTCCTCCCAGGTGTCCTTGCAAAGTTAACTTGCCCAGAACAGAAGGAAAAACAGAAACAAATACTGCTTTTTTAAACTTCTGAAGACTGTGAACTTCTGAGCCCCATCCCTTATATGTTGGGTACAAAATTCTGAAACTACCTAAACTTGAGTTTCATGGGATTAATTGATTACAATATAAGCAATGCCCTCTGAATCCGGTTGCAACCAAATAGGACTGTTTCCCTCTCTTGAGTGCTATCTTAGGTGCCTTGCTTTGTCAGTGCCTACAACAGCATAATTCTATATACTTAAACATCGTTTATGTTTTCATGAAATGATCAGGATATGTGATAAATTGTGTAATGGTGCAGATGTTTCCCAGAGTGCTCTATCATGATGCAGGTTCATTTGAAGATCAAATAGGGGGGGGCATACAACCGGTTCCACTGGGAACATATATCCCTCACTTTAGCCATCCTATTAGGAATAGGAGTTGCTGCACGGGTGGGCAGAGGAACCAGTGGCATTGTCCATGGGACACAAAAGATGACCCAATTAGAAGCAGCAATAGAGCAAAAGTAAGATATTAGAAACCTCCTTCAGGGCTTTGCATGAAACTTTAACCTCTCTCTCTGAAGTTGTTTTACAGAACAGTTGAGGGTTGGACCTCCTCTTCATTAGAGAAGGGGGCCTTTGTGCTGCATTGAGGGAAGAATGTTGTTTTTATGCTGACTATACTGGAGTCGTAATAAAATCTATGAGTAAATTTAAAAGACACCTTGAAGAGCATCAACAAGTGAGAGAGGGCCCAAAAGGGTGGCTTGAGTCTTGGTTCACACAGTCCCCCCGGTTAACTACGTTTTTATCAACCCTGGCCGGTCCAATAATAATCCTCATATTATTGCTAACTATAAAACCCTGTTTGCTCAACCGTGTAATGTCTTTTCTCCAGGCTCAAATTGGAGGAGTTAAACTTATGGTAATACCCCACTAGCAGACATTGAATGTGACACCCTCCAATGATCATTTTTATGATTAAAATTAGCCAGAAGAAGAAGTGGGGAATGAAATATTAATAAAATAGGTACTTGTCACATCTTGTTTTTCTGTATGCTTAACAGAACACTGTTGAAATCTTGAGAAATGTTTGCAAAATTTGTTCCCAGAATGTTCTATCCCCAGCTGCCAAATTGCAGAATGTACTCCCTCTCCCAGTTGCATGCAAACCGCCCACTCGCCCTGACCCATCAATACAATTCCCTCCCCTCTCTCTCCAGGGAAAGTATATAAGCTCTACTTCAGCTATTCTCAGGGCTATCTGCTCTATTCAGGTGAGCTCTGAACCCCAGCATTCTGGACACCCAATAAACCCTTTGATGTTGCATGAGATAGCCTGTTGGTAGTCTCCTCCTCTGAAGCTCGCACCACGTTTACTTGGATGATTGAATGTAGAAGAGAACATCCAGTCAAAAAAGGATACTCTGTAGCATTAGGAAGATAGTCAGTAAGTTTAGGAAGAAGGGTGAGTATAAGATTTGGAACAAAAGTTTCTTAGCAATAGGATTTCGATTTGAGAGTGAATGTAAATGTCAGCACAAGTGAAGAGTCAGTCACAATGATGAAGTGGGGAAAATATGTAGGAAAGCATATATCAATAGAGACATTACAAAATCAGGCAAAGTATAAAGTGTGTGATAGGATTAGACATTTTGAACAGGGTTGAGTTTAAATATATAATCTTAGGAAGAAACAAATATGTAGTCACAAATAGGATTGACATTTGAGAGCATTGGGCAAATTTCAGGTGGATGAATATTTTGAGAATAATCTTGTGAATAGTTGATTATAAATCCACATACATGAACATGAATGAATTTAGGGAGTGAATATAAGACACATATATTTCATATTTTGAAAAATCTGGAGAGTGTATATATATATATATATATATATATATATATATATATATATATATAAATACACACACACACATATATATATATATATACATATATATACATATACATAAAACAAACACACAGACAAAAAAGTAGCAATATATATGTCAATCAAAATTCATTATAAAATATATACCATCCACAGATCTAAAATTATTCATTTTACTGAACATGGATTTATGTATAATGCTGTTCAACTAGCAAGCTCACCCATAGATTGAATATTCAGTTCCAACAGGGTTTAGTAGGAGTGATCTCTTCTAACAATTTGTATCTGCCAAGTCAGCCACCTCACAAGAATGTACGTGTGGTACCAGATAGGAATCTATATGTGCATATAAGAATACAGAGAAAGGGAGACATCAATTCACATATTTGTTTACCTTAAAGATACAAGGACAACTATTTCAACAAACAATTGACTAGATTTATAACTCCAACTCTGTATCATGCAAAAGGCAAGTCCATCTATACACCATGCCTACTCTGAACTGCTTGTATTTCTATTCTTTATGGGTTATTTTTCTCCATCATATTAGCATTAGTAGTCAGAGTCTGGTAGGGTATGGGTTAGAGTCAGGTATTCAGTATTTTGAATTGAAAATAGGACACTGAATCCAATGTGTATGCAAATATATGCTACGGAAAAATCTTCCCACTCTCCTCCAGAACAATGCCTTGACATTACCTTCGCCCCAAGTAAGACCCAATTAGAGGAGAAGAGTTAGAAAATCTGTGAATACATATCTAGAATGGAAAATGCTCCAGATTTCACATCTTTGGAGGTGGTAGAGGAGTTTCCAAAAGTAAGAGACAGGGTAAACACTCCACAAACATGGAGCTCTGCTGGCCAAAAGACTTTTTGAGAATCTGCCTCTGAGGTTGGGCACTTGAAATATATGTTGTTGTCAGGAGCTTTAGCTTTATTTGTAGTGAAACCATCAAAGCTGGATCTGCATCTATGTGACCTGGAGGAAATGATTACTTATTTTCAAATAAAAATGAGGCAGCAGTGATGAATTCTCTTTTTGTAGGTAAACATTGGCCACTGAGGGCTAAGGGTCTTCCCGTGTGGACTGTGAAACCAATGGTCATCCTCCAATTTTCGTGGTGTTTCTTGCTGCTGCACTGGGAGTTTGGTATTTGCTTCATGAAATACAATGAGTTCAAATGGGACACAGTGCTGAAGGGAGTTCTGTCAGGTGTGGTTGGCAGGGTCTCCAGGAGAATGCACCAACCAGGGTTCTATCTCAAGTAGCTTGCCCCCTTGACAATAGCAACATGATACTGAACATTGCTCTGAAACCTCTCCATATAAAAATATGCCTTTACATATATGGGTGTGATGGTTGCACCATGTCAGTCACAGCCATTTGGAAGCCAATGGAAGATCCACATGGCCCCACCACAGATGTTTTATCACACATTTGCATAACACAGCTCTAGGCCCACTACTTACCAGGCCCCAACTTACTGGCATCTCTGTTCTACACCATTTTCATGAAACCCAGTCAATCAAGGCCCTGTCTGGTATACTCATGATCATCAACAGGACATCAAAGGTCCTCCAGTGCCAGCTGGTCATCGGAATTTCTAAAATTTCATGGTAATTATCTAGCATTTTTTCACAGATGCATTTGGAGGCAATGTTGGTTTCAATTCATTCAGGAACCATTAAATGGTGAGGAAGCTAATTTCAGGGAAATCTCTGGAGCACTCTCACAGGCAAGTCTACCCAAAGAGTGGCCAAAAAGTCACATGAAGCCAGGCCCATTGAGGTCTACAAAGCGAGGTCCAAGTGTGTTTTGAATTTCAATTATGCCTGCCAAGTCTTTCAGAATAAAATCATGTAATATCCTGGCTGTGATTCCCAGTGTTCTGTGGAAAGCCACTCTGGGCCTTGATCCCAGGTTCCAATGGCAACTCTCATTCCTGGCCTCCTAAAATCCCAACACAATTCATGTCAATACTTCTCTGAGGTCAGTTCCAGAACTCAGTCTCTAAGGGGAATCACAGCAGAATTCAAGCCCAGGTTTACCCAGTCATCTCTTCCAACTGCCACACAAATTACCACAATTATAACCAAAACACTCCTACATGGCCCTCATCTTCTACCATAAAGATACTCATCATAACATCTGGATGGAGGTTTTCATGAGAGGCACATCCCAAGACAGTGTCCAAAATAAGCTCCCTTGCCCCTCATTTGCCGAATGTCAGGGTGGCTTGGACACCCTTCCTGTGAACCAGGAGTGATCAAATAGGCCTGCCCTTAATACTGCTTCGCTTCTCCAATTTGAGGCTCTCTGACTGTGGGGTCTAGATTCTTTTTGTGAATTGGAGTCATAAGAAAAGCCAAGCCCCTCTGCAGAGATTTGAAGAACTCATTTCACCCAAAGAATCCCTATTCTGACATGATGGATTTCAGAAACCTAACAAAGGAAGGCAATATAATTCATGCACATTGATTGAACGTTTTTCCATTTTGGTTTAGATGCACATATGGGATCTTTCTTTACATCCATCAGGTGCTGAGAATCTAAGTCACAGCCTAAAACAGGGCAAAGGGCCTGAATCAGACACATCCTTTTCCAATGAAATTAAGCAAAGAGCCAGAGGTGATGCACATTCATTTCCATTTGAAAACTGTTTTCTTCAGGCTTAACAAAGGGGTTGCATGAGACAAAGACCTTCCTGATATTCAGGGCAACAGAACAATAGGTAAGCAAAAGGCCCAAAGCAGGGTATCTCCACTGAGACTTTCCTGGTCACACTGATATCTGAGTTTTCTGAGATGCTGGCCATTCCATTCAGGTATCCAGTACATGGCCATGTCAAAGACCTTGGATTTGGTACATATCTTGGACACATAACCATGAGCCTATTCTAGAGAGTGGCCAGAATTCAGGAAGAAAACAGGGACTTAGGAAGGTATTAGGTGTTGCCCGTGCATAAGGCAAGCCACACTCCATTCATAAATTGGGCAGGATGAATGCTGGGAAGCTTTATACTAGACATGACACATCCATTGCTGCATTCTCTTTTCTCATGTCTACTACCACAGGCACAGTGGGATACACAGACATGGAAACACTCACCTCTTCAAATGACTTACCGGAAACAGTTCACTCCAAAACAAACAAACCGCCATTCCTACCTATTTTCAGAACATGAGACAAACCACAAACCCACAACCACTCCCAAAAAGGCACCTCCTTCCCCATAGGTGTATGACTAACCAGAGTGTCCTCTGACTGGTGGCCATACTCTGTTCTTCCGAAATGGCCTGTCCTCTCTCAGATCTGTTTTCCTTGGCAAATCTGTAAAGTTGTAAGGAAAAAGTGGAGAGCCACTACCTGCTTTCTCAGGAAAGCTCCCTATTCAGAGCTCTCCAGGCATTTGGTAATCCCACTTCAGTAGGTACCAAGAATGACTGACTCTATCTTTGGTAAATCCAAACAAGTGAGCCCACTGGGACTGGGCCTGGGACTGCCTCTGGGTGCCTGGCTCCTTGGATACAAAGTTCAGAGAGTTCCATCACCAAGGAAATGAGGTATGTCACATTCTTTGGAACGGAATGAGGTCACTGCCTTGGCAAATGTATATCTTATGATGTTCAAAAACTGAAGAAATAATAATGTACCAGTGTCGAATACAAATGAATGACAAATTACATATCATGTCCCATAGGAGTCTACTTGCATTGATGTTAGACTGGGTCAGTTACTGTAGAATAATTAGGATTTGTATGCACCATTCACTGAAGTTAGTTTTCAGTACTAGGAAACAAATATGTATTTCAGGTGGATGAATATTTCTGATTATAATCTTGTGAAAAGTGGATTATAAATCCACATACATGAACATGAATGAATTTAGAGAGTGTATATTAGACACATATATTTCATATTTTGAAAAATTTGGAGAGTATATCTATATCTATATCTATATCTATATCCATATCTATATATATATACACACACACACACAAACACACACACACAACACTCACAGACATTAAAAAGTACCAATATAAATGCCAATCGAATTCATCAGTAAATATATATCATCCACAAATGCAAAAATATTTATTTTACTGAACATGAGTTAATGTATAATGTTGTTCTACTAGGACGCTCTCCTATAGGTTGAATTTTCATTTCCAACAGCATTTAGGAGGAGTGAACTCTTCTCACAATTTGTATCGGCCAAGGCAGCCACCTCACAAAAATGTACGTGTGATACCTGGTAGGATTCTATATATGCATATAAATATACATGTGTGAATAGGCTACAGAAAAGGGAAACAAGAATTCACATATTTGTTAAGTTTAAAAACACATGGAGAATATTTCAATTAAAATTTGACTAGATTTATAACTCCTACCTTATATAATGCAAATGTCAAGTCCAACAATACAACATGTCTCCTCTGAAGTGCTTGTATTTCTATTGTGTTGGGTTAATTTTCTCCATTATATTAGGATGAATAGTCTGAGTCTACTAGGTATGGGTTAGTGTCAGGGATTCAGTATTTCGAATGGAAAATTCGAAAAAGAATCCAATGTGTATGTAAATATATGCTGCACAAATATCCTAGTGCTCTCATCCAGAACAATGCCTTGACATTACCTTCACCACAAGTAAGACACAATTAGAGGAGAAGAGTTACAAAATCAGTGAATACATACCTGGAATGGAAAATGCTCAGGAGTTCACAACCTTGGAGGTGGTAGAGCAGTTTCCAAAACTAAGGGATAGGGTAAACACTCCAAAAACATGGAGCTCTGCTGGCCTAAAAACTTTTTGAGAAACTGCCACTGAGTTTTGCACTTGAAATATATGTTGTTTTCAGGAGATTTGGCTTCCTTTGTAGTGAGACCATCAAAGCTGGGTCTGCATCTATGTGACCTGGAGGACATGGTTTCTTATTTCCAAAGAACTAGATGAAGCAGTGCTGAATCCTCTCTTTGAAGGTAAACTGAGGCCACTGGGGACTATGTGTCTCCCCGTGTGGACTGTGAAGCCATTTGGTCCTCTTCGACTTTTTGTGGAGTTTTTGCTGCTGCACTGTGAGTTTGGTATTTGTTTCACAAAATACTAGGAGCTAAACTGGGACACAGTGCTGGAGGGAGTTCTGTCACGTGTGGTGGGTCAGGGTCTGCAAGAGAATGCACCAACTAGGCTCCTATCTCTCACAGCTTGCCCCATTGCCCCCTTGTCCATATCAACCTGATTCTTAATTTTCCTCTGAAAACTCTCCATATAACAATATGCCTTTACATAGAAGTGTCTGCTGGCTGCACCATGTCAGTTACAAGCCATTTGGAATCCAATGGTATATCCACATGGACCTACCACGGATGTTTTATCAAACACCTCCCCACCACTGCTCTAGACCCACTACTCAGCAGGCTCCAACTTACTGGCATCTCTGTTCTACACCATTTTCATGAAACTCAGTAAGTCAAGGCACTGTCTGGTATAATCATGATCAGCAACAGGACATCCAATGTTTCTCCAGTGCCACCTGGTCATAGGAATTTCAAAAATTTTATGGTATTTATCTAGCTATTTTTCAAGCATGAAGTTGGAGGCTCTGTGGATTTCAGTTCATTCAGCAAACATTAAATGGTGAGGAAGCTCATTTCAATGAAATCTCTGGAGAACTCTCACAGGCACGGCTTCCCAAAGAGTGGACAAACGGTCACATTAGGCCAGGCCCATTGAGGTCTACAATGTGAGGTCCATGTGTGTTTTGACTCTCAACTATGGCTGCCATTTCTTTAAGAATAAAATCATGTGATATCCTTGCTGAGATTTCCAGTCCTCTGTTGAAATCCACCCGGGGCCTAGGTCTCAGTTTCCAAGAGCGACTTTCATGCGTGGCCTCTTAAAATCCCAACAAAATTCATGGCAATGCTTCTCTGAGTTCATTTCCAAAACCCAGTCTCTAAGGGGAATCACACCAGAGTTCAACCCCACGTGTACCCAGTCATTTTTTCCAATGCCACACAAATGACCAAAATCAAAACCAAAACACTCCCACATGGCCCTCATCTTATTCCATATAGTCAATCATCTTAACCTCTGGCTGGAGGTTTCCATGAGGGGCGCAGCCCAAGACAGTGTCCAAAATCAGCTCCTTTGCCCCTCATTTGCCTAAAGTCAGGGTAGCCTGGACACCGTTGCTGTGAACCAGGAGTGAACAAATAAGCCTGCCTTTAATACTTCTTTGTTTCTCCAATTTCAGGCCTACTGATTTTAGGTATCAATTCTTTAGGTGATTTAGAGTCATGCGAAAACACAAGCACCTCTGCAGGGCTTTGAAGAACTCATTTGACCCAAAGAATCCCTATTCTCATTTGATGGAGTGCAGGAACCTAACAGAGGAAGGCAAGAGACTTCATCCACAATGAATGATATTTTTTGCCATTTTGGTTTTGGAAGCTCACATGGGATCATTCTTAAGATCCATCAGGTGCTGAGAATCTAAGTCACAGCCACACACAGGTCCAAAGGCTGATAAAGACACATCTCTTTCCAA
This sequence comes from Callospermophilus lateralis, assembly GCF_048772815.1. NCBI lineage: Eukaryota > Metazoa > Chordata > Mammalia > Rodentia > Sciuridae > Callospermophilus > Callospermophilus lateralis. The sequence continues at coordinate 25,218 of NW_027516711.1, forward strand.
AGCAATTAAGCAAAGAGCCACAGGTGAGGCCCATTCATTTCCATTTGAAAACTGTTGTCTTCAGGCTTCACAAAGGGGTGGCCTGAGGCAAAGACCTTCCTGACATTCAGTGCAACACAACAATAAGTAAGCAAAAGGCCCAAAGCAGGGTTTCTGCACTGAGATTTTTTTGGTCACACTGATATCTGAGTTTTCTGAGATGCTCGCCATTCTCTTCAGGTATCCAGTACATGGCCATGTCACAGAGCTTGGCGGTGGTACATTTTTTGGACACAAATCCATGAGCCTATTCTGGAGAGTGGCCAGAATTCAGGAAGAAAACAACAACTTAGAAAGATAGCAGGTGTTGCACATCGATAAGACAAGCTGCAGTCCATTCATATATTGGGCAGGATGAATTATGGGAAGATTTATACTAGACAGGACACATCCATTAATGCATTCTCTTTTCTAATGTCTACAACAACAGACACAGTGGGATACACAGAAACAGAAACCCTCGCCGTGTCAAATGACTTTCTACAAACTGTCCACTCCAAACCAAACAAACCGCCTTTCCTATCTATTCTCAGAACATGAGACAAAACAACAAACCCACACCCACTCCCACAAAAGCACCTCCTTCCCCCAAGTAGGTCTGTGACTATCCGGAGTGTCCTCTGACTGGTGGGCCATACTATGTTCCCCCGAAATGGCCTGTCTTCTCTCAGACCTTCTTTCCTTGACCAACTCTGTGAAGATGTCAGGAAAAAGTGGTTAGCCACTACCTGTTTTCTCAGGAAAGGTCCATCTTCAGAGCTCTCCTGGCATTTGGCCATCCTCACATCATTAGGTACCAAGAAAACTGACTCTGTCCTTGGTAAATCCAAACAAGTGAGCCCACTGGGCCTGGGACTGGGACTGCCTCTGGGTGCCTGGCTTCTTGGATACCAAGTTCAGAGAGTTCCATCACCAAGGAAATGAGGTATGTCACATTCTTTGGAACTGAATGAGGTCACTGCCTTGGCAACCACTTTGTCCTAACAGTTGCTTCCAAGGGTAACATAAGATGGAGGTTGCCCCTACTTCCTGTGACACTTTCATAAGGTAGAATGTATATCAACCATTTGCACCTGGGAACAACTCTCCACTCAGGCCTGGTTTGGTCCATCTTCTCTACAATAAGAAGAGAGAGATTCAGATTCAGACACATCCCTTCATCCTGACCAGGTTGTTTGCCTTGGAAGATGACTTTTGCTCTCTCAGGTGCTTCATACCTGCCTACAACTTCTCCAGGTATCATTTGTGCATGGACATTTGAGGTTCTCATCAAGTGGAAGGTCCCCAACTTTCCTGTATTGTAAGAACTACTCTGACAGCTCTTTTGTCCATTTTGGTTTGGGATGCACACATGGGATTTTTCTTTAGACCCATCATGTGCTGTGAATCTAAGCCATAGCCTCACATAGGGCTGAGAGGCTGATTCAGAAACATCCATTTCCAAAGCAATTAAGCAAAGAAGCACAGGTAATGACCATTCTTTTCCATTTCAAAACTATTTTCTGCAGGCTTCACAAAGTGTGGCCTGAGGCAAAGACCTTCCTGACATTCATGGCAACAGAATAGGTAAGCAAAAGGCCCAAAGCAGGGTTTCTCCACTGAGACTTTCTTGGGCATACTGATATCTGAGTTTTCTGAGATACTCGCCATTCCCATCAGCTATCCAGTACATGGCCATGTCACAGAGATGGAGGTGGTACATATCTTGGACACAAAATCATGAGCATATTCTGGAGAGTGTCCAGAATTCAGGAAGAAAACAGGAATTTAGAAAGATGGCAGGAGTTGCCCATCCATACGGCAACCTGCAGTCCATTCATAAATTGCACAGGATGAATGCTTTGAAGCTTTCTCGTAGACAGGACACATCCATTGATGCATTCTCTTTTCTAATGTCTACAATCACTGACACAGTATGATATATAGACACAGAAACACTCACCTTGTCAAAGGACTTACTAGACACAGTCCACTCCAAAACAAACAAACCAGCTTTCCTAACTATTCTCAGAACATGAGACAAAACCACAAACTCACACTCACACCCAAAAAGTCACCTCCTTTTCCCAAGTAGGTCTGTGACTATCCGGAGTGTCCTCTGACTTGTGGGCCATACTATGTTCCCCCAAAATGGCGTGTCCTGTCTCCAATCTGGTCTCTTTGGCCAACTCTGTGAAGTTGTCAGGTGCCCATGGTGAGAAACTACCTGCTTTCTCTGGAAAGGCCAGTCTTCATAGTTTCCAGGCATTTGGCTGTCCTCACATCAGTAGGTACAAAGAAAGAGTGACTCTGTCTTGTTAAATCCAAACAAGTTAGCCCACTGGGACATGGAGTGGGTTTGACTCTGTGTGCCTGGTTTCCTGGATCCCAAGATCACAGACTTTCATTACCAAAACTGTAAGGTGATGTCACTTTCTTCAAGATCTGAATGAAGTCACTGCCTTGGAAACCACTTTGTTTTAACAGTTGCTTACATGGTTCCCAAAAGATGGAGGCTGCCTCTACTTGCTGTGACTCATTCATATGTTAGAATGGTATATCAACCATAGGCACCGGGGAACAGCTCTCCACACAGGCATGGTTTGGTCCATCTTCTCTACATTAGGAAGAGAGAGGCTAATTCAGACACATCCCATCAACCTGACCAGGTTGTTTGCCATGGAAGATGACTTTTGCTCTCTCATGTCCTTCATAGCTGCCTACATCTTCTCCAAGGATCATTTCAGCATGGACCTTTTAGGTTTTCAGCAGCTGGAAGATCGCCTATATTCCTGTATTGTAAGACCAACTCTGTCCCTGCTCTTCTGTAAAATTAGATTGAGGGAAAAGTGTATGGTTAGGGTTAATAACATGTTCAATTTGGGTTAGGAATCATTCTCTGGAATGAATATTTGTATTAGGAACCTGTGATATTTATAAGAATATATAGGTGAAATATAAGTATGAAAACAGAAATCTAGGTAAGTTTTGAAGCCCAGAAGGGCATTGGGCCCTTGATTGGGATACTTAGCATTGATTTATGTCCTGCACAGTTGTCTCAGTTAAATCAATATACTATGGCATAGGACCTTCTAATTTGGATGATTGAATGTGGAAGAGAACATCCAGTCAAAAAGGGATATTCAGTAGGATTAGGAAAATAGTCGGTAGGTTTAGATAAAAGAGTGAGTATAGGATTTGGACCAAAAGTTCTTTAGCAATAGGGTTTCAGGTAGAGAGTGAATGTAAATGTCAGCACATGTGAAGAGTCAGTCACAATGATGAACTGGGTAAAAATATGTAGGAAAGCAATATTTTGAAGATGTATAAATTAATTGGGGGTACAAATAGGTGTACCTTGTGCCTATGAATATAGAGATAATGCATGAATAGACCATACTGTGAATAAATAATATAACTGATTTGAACTTTAAATAATGGATTGAATTGATTTCTGAAAATATACAGGAAACCTAATATTGATATACAATCATCCATTCCAAACAGTTATGCTTCTAATGGTGATATTAGATTTATGGTTTATCATAAAAAGTGTGTGAGTTTTGCTTCAAAACTGATTATGAAATTAAAAAAAAATGTGTTTGCAGAGAAGTCTCATGAAAAGACCAGTCAAGAAACCGGGAGGAATACATGTGTTCTGAAGCAGGAAATGATTAAAAGTGAAAAAATACCTATAAAGTTGTGAACTTGTGGATGAAATATATATCCTATGATGTGCAAAAACTGCAGAAATATTAATGTAGCAGTGTGGAATATAAATGAACGTCAAAATACACATCATGTCCCATAGGAATCTACTTGCATTGATGTTAAACTGGGTCAGATACTGTAGAATTATTAGGATTTGTATGCACCATTCACAGAAGTGAGTTGTCAGTACAAGGAAACAAATATGTATTTCAGGTGGATGAATATTTCCAATAATAATCTTGAGAAAAGTTGATTATATTTCCTCATGCATACATGAATGAATGTATGAATGTAGAGAGTGTATATAAGACACATATATTTCATGTTTTGATAAATCAGGAGAGTATATATATATATATATATATATATATATATATATATATATACCAAAAAAACACACAGAGAAACATAAAAAAGTAGCAATATATGCCAAATGAAATTTATAATGAAATATATAACATCTACTGATGCAAAAATATATACTTTACTGAACATGGAATTATGTATAATGTTGTTGTACTAGGAAGCTCACCCATAGGTTGAATTTTTAGTTCCAACAGCGTTTAAGAGGGGTAGTCTCTTCACACAATTTATATCTGCCGAGTCAGCAACCTCACAAAAATGTACGTGTGATACCAGGTAGGATTCAATATGTACATATAAAAATACATGTGCTGTATAGGCTACAGAGAAAGGGAGGCAGGGATTCACATATTTGTTAATTTTAAAAACACATGAAAAACTATTCCAAATAAAAATTCACTAGATTAATAACACCTACCATTTATTATGCAAAAGAAAAGTTCAAAAATACACCATGCCTCCTCTGACCTGCTTGTATTTCTGTTCTATTTGGGTTATTTTTCTCCATCATATTAGGATTAGTAGTCAGAGTCTAGTAGGGTATGTGTTAGTGTCAGGGATTCAGTATTTTGAATGGAAAATAGGAAAAAGAATCCAATGTCTATCAAATATGTGCTACACAAAATATTTTCCCTCTCTCATCCAGAACAATGCCTTGACATTACCTTCGCCCCAAGTAAGACACAATTAGTGGAGAAGAGTTATAAAATCTGTGAATATATAACTGGAATGGAAAATGCTCATGAGTTCACAACCTTGGATGTGGTAGAGAAGTTTCCATAAGTAAGGGACAGGTTAAAAACTCCACAAACATGGAGCTCTGCTGGCCTAAAGGACTTCTTGATAAACTGCCTCTGAGGTTGGGCACTTGAAATATATGTTGTTTTCAGGAGTTTTAGCTTCCTTTGTCGTGAGACCATCAAAGCTTGGTCTGATTCTATGTGACCTGGAGGACATGGTTTCTTATTTTCTAATGAACATGAGGCAGCAGTGGTGAATTCTCTCTTTTAAGTAAAATGTGACCAGTGCGTGCTAAGTCTCTCCCCATCTGGGCTGTGAAGCCATTTGGTCATCCTCCACTTTTTCATGGTTTTTCTTTCTCCTGCATTGGGAGTTTGGTATTTGCTTCACGAAATACAAGGAGTTCAAAAGGGACACAGTGCTGGATGGAGTTCTGCCACATGTGGTGGGTCAGGGTCTGCAGGAGAATGCACCAACCAGGCTTCTATCCCACATATCTTTTTCCCTTGTCTATTGCAACCTGATTCTTAACATTGCCATGAAACCTCTCCATATAACAAGACGCCCTTACATATTAGTGTCTGCTGACATCACCATGTCTGTCACAAGCCATTTGGAAGCCAATGGCAAATCCATATGGCCACATCAGAGATGTATTATGACACACATACACACCACTGCTCTAGGCACACTACTCAGCAGGCACCAACTTACTGGCATGTCTGTTCTAGATCATTTTCATGAAACACAGTCAATCAAGGCACTGTCTAGTATACTCATGATAAACAACAGGACATCCAAAGGTTCTCCAGAGACATGTTGTATAGTTGGACTTGACATTTGCATTATATAAGGTAGGAGTTATAAATCTAGTCAAATTTTAATTGAAATATTCTCCATGTGTTTTTAAACTTAACAAATATGTGAATTCTTGTTTCCCTTTTCTGTAGCCTATTCACACATGTATATTTATATGCATATATAGAATCCTACCAGGTATCACACGTACATTTTTGTGAGGTGGCTGTCTTGGCAGATACAAATTGTGAGAAGAGTTCACTCCTCCTAAATGCTGTTGGAAATGAAAATTCAACCTATAGGAGAGCGTCCTAGTAGAACAACATTATACATTAACTCATGTTCAGTAAAATAAATATTTTTGCATTTGTGGATGATACATATTTACTGATGAATTTCGATTGGCATTTATATTGGTATTTTTAATGTCTGTGAGTTGTGTGTGTGTGTGTGTGTGTGTGTGTGTATAGATATAGATATAGATATAGATATACTCTCCAAATTTTTCAAAATATGAAATATATGCGTCTAATATACACTCTCTAAATTCATTCATGTTCATGTATGTTGATTTATAATCCACTTTTCACAAGATTATAATCAGAAATATTCATCCACCTGAAATACATATTTGTTTCCTGAAAACTAACTTCAGTGAATGGTGCATACAAATCCTAATTATTCTACACTAACTGACCCAGTCTAACATCAATGCAAGTAGACTCCTATGGGACATGATATGTAATTTGTCATTCATTTTTATTCGACACTGGTACATTATTGTTTCTTCAGTTTTTGCACATCACAGGATATACATTTCATCCACAAGTTCACAAATTAATAAGCATTTGTTTCAACTTTCACCACTTCTTGCTTCAGAACACATGTATTGTCAGGGTTTCTTGACTGGTCTTTTCATGAGAGACTTCTTTCCAAACACATTATTTTGAATTTCCATAATCATTTTGAAGCAAAACTCACACACTCTTCATGATAAACCAAAACACAAATATTTCCATTACATATATACCTGGTTGGAATGAATGATTGTATATCAATATACGATTTCCTTTAATTTTTCAGATATCAGTTCTATTCATTATTTAAAGTTCAAAAAAGTTATATTATTTATTCACAGTATGGTCTATTCATGCTTTTTCTCTATGTTCCTAGAAACAGGGTACACCTCTTTGTACCCCTGATTCTCATTTTACATCTTCAATATATTGCTCCCAGAAATGGTGAAAGAAATACTCATGTCACCTCATTATCACAGTAATATTCTGGACAAAAAAATGGAAAGGTCACACTTATGATTGTACCAAAGCCTAAATGGAAAGTGAACATGGATTTCTAAAAACATCCATGTCCAGGTTGCCTAATGCTGTCAATTGTCAATCCTATTGGTGACTACATATTTGTTTTTTTCCTAATTTATATATTCAAACTCAACCCTGTTGAAAATGTCTAATTCTATCACTCACATTATACTTTGCCTGATTTCGTAATTTTTCTATTGATATCTGCTTTTCTACATATTTTCCCCAGTTCAACATAGTGACTGACTCTTCATATGTGCTGACATTTACATTCACTCAACAACCGAAAGTCTATTGCTAAAGAACTTTTGGTCCAAATCCTATACTCACTCGTCTTCCTAAACCTACCGAATATCTTCCTAATCCTACTGAATATCCCTTTTTGACTGGATTTTCTCTTCTAAATTCAATCATCCAATGTACAAGGTCCTATGCCATTGTATATCGAATTATCTGAGGCATCTTTGCAGAACATCATTCAAAGCTAAGTATCCCAATCCAGGGCAAAACCCTTCTGGGCTTCAAATCATACCTAGATTTCTGTTTTCCTACTTATATTTCACCTCTATATTCTTGTAAATATTGCAGGTTCCCAATACCATTATTCATCACACAGAATCATTCGTAACCCAAATCAAACCTGTTTTTAACCAGAAGTATACACTGTTCCCTCAATCATTTTACAGAAGAGCAGGGACAGAGTGGTTCTTACAATACAGGAAAGTTGGGGACCTTCCACCTGATGAGAACCTCAAATGTCCATGCACAAATGATACCTGGAGAAGTTGAAGGCAGGAATGAAGCACCTGAGAGAGCAAAAGTCATCTTCCATGGCAAACAACCTGGTCAGGATGAAGGGATGTGTCTGAATCTGAATCTCTTTCCTCTTTTTGTAGAGAAGATGGACCAAACCAGGCCTGAGTGGAGAGTTGTTCCCGGGTGCCAATGGTGATATACATTCTACCTTATGAAAATGTCACAGGAAGCATGGGCAACCTCCATTTTATGTTACTCTTTGAAGCAACTGTTAGGACAAAGTGGTTGCCAAGGCAGTGACCTCATTCAGTTCCAAAGAATGTGACATACCTCATTTCCTTGGTGATGGAACTCTCTGAACTTGGTATCCAAGAAGCCAGGCACCCAGAGGCAGTCCCAGTCCCAGTCCCAGTGGGCTCACTTGTTTGGATTTACCAAGGACAGAGTCAGTTTTCTTGGTACCTAATGATGTGAGGATGGCCAAATGCCAGGAGAGCTCTGAAGATGGACCCTTCCTGAGAAAACAGGTAGTGGCTAACCACTTTTTCCTGACATCTTCACAGAGTTGGTCAAGGAAACAAGATCTGAGAGAAGACAGGCCATTTCGGGGGAACATAGTATGGCCCACCAGTCAGAGGACACTCCGGATAGTCACAGACCTACTTGGGGGAAGGAGGTGCCTTTGTGGGAGTGGGTGTGGGTTTGTTGTTTTGTCTCATGTTCTGAGAATAGATAGGAAAGGCGGTTTGTTTGGTTTGGAGTGGACAGTTTATAGTAAGTCATTTGACATGGCGAGTGTTTCTCTTTCTGTGTATCCCACTGTGTCCGTTGTTGTAGACATTAGAAAAGAGAATGCATTAATGGATGTCTCCTGTCTAGTATAAATCATCCCATAATTCATCCTGCCCAATATATGAATGGACTGCAGCTTGTCTTATCGATGTGCAACACCTGCTATCTTTCTAAGTTGTTGTTTTCTTCCTGAATTCTGGCCACTCTCCGAAATAGGCTCATGGATTTGTGTCCAAAATATGTACCACCTCCAAGCTCTGTGACATGGCCATGTCCTGGATAGCTGAGAGAATGGCTAGCATCTCAGAAACCCCAGATATCAGTGTGACCAGGAAAGTCTCAGTGCAGAAACCCTGCTTTGGGCTTTTGCTTAGTTATTGTTGTGTTGCAATGAATGTCAGGAAGGTCTTTGCCTCAGGCCACCCCTTTGTGAAGCCTGAAGAAAACAGTTTTCAAATGGAAATGAATGGGCCTCACCTGTGGCTCTTTGCTTAATTGCTTTGGAAAGGGATGTGTCTTTATCAGCCTCTTGGGCCTGTGTGTGGCTGTGACTTAGATTCTCAGCACCTGATGGATCTTAAGAATGATCCCATGTGAGCTTCCAAAACCAAAATGGCAAAAAATTTCATTCATTGTGGATGAAGTCTCTTGCCTTCCTCTGTTAGGTTCCTGCACTCCATCAAATGACAATAGGGATTCTTTGGGTCAAATGAGTTCTTCAAAGCCCTGCAGAGGTGCTTGTGTTTTCGCATGACTCTAAATCACCTAAAGAATCGATACCTAAAATCAGTAGGCCTCAAATTGGAGAAACACAGAAGTATTAACGGCAGGCTTATTTGTTCACTCCTGGTTCACAGAAACGGTGTCCAAGCTACCCTGACTTTAGACAAATGAGGGGCAAATGAGCTGATTTTGGACACTGTCTTGGGCTGCGCCCCTCATGGAAACCTCCAGCCAGAGGTTAAGATGATTGACTATATGAAATAAGATGAGGGCCATGTGGGAGTGTTTTGGTTTTAATTTTGGTCATTTGTGTGGCATTGGAAAAAATGACTGGGTCCACGTGGGCTTGAACTCTGGTGTGATTCCCCTTAGAGACTGGGTTTTGGAACTGAACTCAGAGAAGCATTGCCATGAATTTTGTTGGGATTTTAAGAGGCCACGCATGAAAGTCGCTCTTGGAAACTGAGACCTAGGCCCCGGGTGGATTTCCACAGAGGCCTGGGAATCTCAGCAAGGATATCACATGATTTTATTCTTAAAGAAATGGCAGCCATAGTTGAGAGTCAAAACACACATGGACCTCACATTGTAGACCTCAATGGGCCTGGCCTAATGTGACCTTTTGTCCACTCTTTGGGAAGCCATGCCTGTGAGAGTTCTCCAGAGATTTCATTGAAATGAGCTTCCTCACCATTTAATGTTTGCTGAATGAACTGAAACCCACAGTGCCTCCAACTTCATGCTTGAAAAATGGCTAGATAAATACCATGAAATTTTTGAAATTCCTATGACCAGGTGGCACTGGAGAAACATTGGATGTCCTGTTGCTGATCATGAGTATACCAGACAGTGCCTTGATTTACTGAGTTTCATGAAAATGGTGTAGAACAGAGATGCCAGAAATTTGGAGCCTGCTGAGTAGTGGGTCTAGAGCAGTGGTGGGGAGGTGTTTGATAAAACATCCGTGGTAGGGCCATGTGGATCTACCATTGGATTCCAAATGGCTTGTAACTGACATGGTGCAGCCAACAGACCCTTATATGTAAAGGCATCTTGTTATATGGAGAGTTTTCAGAGGAAAATTAAGAATCAGGTTGATATGGACAAGGGGGCAATGGGGCAAGCTGTGAGAGATAGGAGCCTAGTTGGTGCATTCTCTTGCAGACCCTGACCCACCACACGTGACAGAACTCCCTCCAGCACTGTGTCCCAGTTTAGCTCCTAGTATTTCGTGAAACAAATACCAAACTCACAGTGCAGCAGCAAAAACACCACAAAAAGTGGAAGAGGACCAAATGGCTTCACAGTCCACACAGGGAGACACTTAGTCCCCAGTGGCCTCAGATTACCTACAAAGAGAGGATTCAGCACTGCTTCATCTTGTTCATTGGAAAATAAGAAACCATGTCCTCCAGGTCACATAGATGCAGACCCAGCTTTGAAGTTCTCACTACAGAGGAAGCCAAATCTCCTGAAAACAACATATATTTCAAGTGTGGAAGCTCAGAGGCAGTTTCTCAAAAAGTTTTTAGGCCAGCAGAGCTCCATGTTTGTGGAGTGTTTACCTGTCCCTTAGTTTTGGAAACTCCTCTACCACCTCCAAGGTTGTGAACTCCTGAGCATTTTCCATTCCAGATATGTATTCACTGATTTTGTAACTCTTCTCCTCTAATTGTGTCTTACTTGGGGTGAAGGTAATGTCAAGGCATTGTTCTGGATGAGAGCGGGAGGATATTTGTGCAGCATATATTTACATACACATTGGATTCATTTTCCAATTTTCCATTCGAAATACTGAATCCCTGACACTAACCCATACCTAGTAGACTCAGACTATTCATCCTAATATAATGGAGAAAATTAACCCAACACATTAGAAATACAAGTACTTCAGAGGAGACATGTTGTATAGTTGGACTTGACATTTGCATTATATAAGGTAGGAGTTATAAATCTAGTCAAATTTATTTGAAATATTCTCCATGTGTTTTAAACTTAACAAATATGTGAATTCTTGTTTCCTTTTTCTGTAGTCTATTCACACATGTATATTTATATGCATATATAGAATCCTACCAGGTATCACACGTACATTTTTGTGAGGTGGCTGTCTTGGCAGATACAAATTGTGAGAAGAGTTCACTCCTCCTAAATGCTGTTGGAAATGAAAATTCAACTTACAGGAGAGCGTCCTAGTAGAACAACATTATTCATTAGCTCATGTTCAGTAAAATAAATATTTTTGCATTTGTGGATGATACATATTTACTGATGAATTTCGATTGGCATTTATATTGGTACTTTTTAATGTCTGTGAGTTGTGAGTGTGTGTGTGTGTGTGTGTGTGTGTGTGTGTATAGATATAGATATAGATATACTCTCCAAATTTTTCAAAATATGAAATATATGTGTCTAATATACACTCTCTAAATTCATTCATGTTCATGTATGTGGATTTATAATCCACTTTTCACAAGATGATAATCAGAAATATTCATCCACCTGAAATACATATTTGTTTCCTAGTACTGAAAACTAACTTCAGTGAATGGTGCATACAAATCCTAATTATTCTACAGTAACTGACCCAGTCTAACATCAATGCAAGTAGACTCCTATGGGACATGATCTGTAATTTGTCATTCATTTGTATTCGACACTGGTACATTATTGTTTCTTCAGTTTTTGCACATCACAGGATATACATTTCATCCACAAGTTCACAAATTAATAAGCATTTGTTTCAACTTTAACCACTTCTTGCTTCAGAACACATGTATTGTCAGGGTTTCTTGACTGGTCTTTTCATGAGACTTCTTTCCAAACACATTATTTTGAATTTCCATAATCATTTTGAAGCAAACGTCACACACTCTTCATGATAAACCAAAACACAAATATTTCCATTACATATATACCTGGTTGGAATGAATGATTGTATATCAATATACGATTTCCTTTAATTTTTCAGATATCAGTTCAGTTCATTATTTAAAGTTCAAAAAAGTTATATTATTTATTCACAGTATGGTCTATTCATGCTTTTTCTCTATATTCCTAGAAACAGGGTACACCTCTTTGTAACCTCGATTCTCATTTTACATCTTGAATTTATTGCTCCCAGAAATGGTGAAAGAAATACTCATGTCACCTCATTATCACAGTAATATTCTGGACAAAAAATGGAAAGGTCACACTTATGATTGTACCAAAGCCTAAATGGAAAGTGAACATGGATTTCTAAAAACATCCATGTCCAGGTTGCCTAATGCTGTCAATTGTCAATCCTATTGGTGACTACATATTTGTTTTTTTCCTAATTTATATATTCAAACTCAACCCTGTTGAAAATGTCTAATTCTATCACTCACTTTATACTTTGCCTGATTTCGTAATGTTTCTATTGATATCTGCTTTTCTACATATTTTCCCCAGTTCAACATAGTGACTGACTCTTCATATGTGCTGACATTTACATTCACTCAACAACCGAAAATCTATTGCTAAAGAACTTTTGGTCCAAATCCTATACTCACTCTTCTTCCTAAACCTACAGACTATCTTCCTAATCCTACTGAATATCCCTTTTTGACTGGATGTTCTCTTCTAAATTCAATCATCCAATGTACAAGGTCCTATGCCATTGTATATCGAATTATCTGAGGCACCTTTGCAGAACATCATTCAAAGCTAAGAATCCCAATCAAGGGCAAAACCCTTCTGGGCTTCAAATCATACCTAGATTTCTGTTTTCCTACTTATATTTCACCTCTATATTCTTGTAATTATTGCAGGTTCCCAATACCATTATTCATCACACAGAATCACTCGTAACCCAAATCAAACCTGTTTTTAACCCCAAGTATACACTGTTCCCTCAATCATTTTACAGAAGAGCAGGGACAGAGTGGTTCTTACAATACAGGAAAGTTGGGGACCTTCCACCTGATGAGAACCTCAAATGTCCATGCACAAATGATACCCGGAGAAGTTGTAGGCAGGTATGAAGCACCTGAGAGAGCAAAAGTCATCTTCCATGGCAAACAACCTGGTCAGGATGAAGGGATGTGTCTGAATCTGCCTCTCTCTCTTCTTATTGTACAGAAGATGGACCGAACCAGGGATGAGTGGAGAGCTGTTCCCGGGTGCCAATGGTGATATACATTCTACCTTATGAAAGTGTCACAGGAGGTAGGGGCAACCTCCATCTTATGTAACCCTTGGAAGCAACTGTTAGGACAAAGTGGTTGCCAAGGCAGTGACCTCATTCAGTTCCAAAGAATGTGACATACCTCATTTCCTTGGTGATGGAACTCTCTGAACTTGGTATCCAAAAAGCCAGGCACCCAGAGGCAGTCCCAGTCCCAGTCCCAGTGGGCTCACTTGTTTGGATTTACCAAGGACAGAGTCAGATTTCTTGGTACCTAATGATGTGAGGATGGCCAAATGCCAGGAGAGCTCTGAAGATGGACCCTTCCTGAGAAAACAGGTAGTGGCTAACCACTTTTTCCTGACATCTTCACAGAGTTGGTCAAGGAATCAAGATCTGAGAGAAGACAGGCCATTTCGGGGGAACATAGTATGGCCCACCAGTCAGAGGACACTCCGGATAGTCACAGACCTACTTGGGGGAAGGAGGTGCCTTTGTGGGAGTGGGTGTGGGTTTGTTGTTTTGTCTCATGTTCTGAGAATAAATAGGAAAGGCTGTTTGTTTGGTTTGGAGTGGACAGTTTCTAGTAAGTCATTTGACATGGCGAGTGTTTCTCTTTCTGTGTATCCCACTGTGTCCGTTGTTGTAGACATTAGAAAAGAGAATGCATTAATGGATGTGTCCTGTCTAGTATAAATCATCCCATAATTCATCCTGCCCAATATATAAATGGACTGCAGCTTGTCTTATCGATGTGCAACACCTGCTATCTTTCTAAGTTGTTGTTTTCTTCCTGAATTCTGGCTACTCTCCGAAATAGGCTCATGGATTTGTGTCCAAAATATGTACCACCTCCAAGCTCTGTGACATGGCCATGTCCTGGATAGCTGAGAGAATGGCTAGCATCTCAGAAAACCCAGATATCAGTGTGACCAGGAAAGTCTCAGTGCAAAAACCCTGCTTTGGGCTTTTGCTTAGTTATTGTTGTGTTGCACTGAATGTCAGGAAGGTCTTTGCCTCAGGCCACCCCTTTGTGAAGCCTGAAGAAAACAGTTTTCAAATGGAAATGAATGGGCCTCACCTGTAGCTCTTTGCTTAATTGCTTTGGAAAGGGATGTGTCTTTATCATCCTCTTGGGCCTGTGTGTGGCTGTGACTTAGATTCTCAGCACCTGATGGATCTTAAGAATGATCCCATGTGAGCTTCCAAAACCAAAATGGCAAAAAATTTCATTCATTGTGGATGAAGTCTTTTGCCTTCCTCTGTTAGGTTCCTGCACTCCATTAAATGACAATAGGGATTCTTTGGGTCAAATGAGTTCTTCAAAGCCCTGCAGAGGTGCTTGTGTTTTCGCATGACTCTAAATCACCTAAACAATCGATACCTAAAATCAGTAGGCCTCAAATTGGAGAAACACAGAAGTATTAACGGCAGGCTTATTTGTTCAATCCTGGTTCACAGAAACGGTGTCCAGGCTACCATGACTTTAGACAAATGAGGGGCAAACGAGCTGATTTTGGACACTGTCTTGGGCTGCGCCCCTCATGGAAACCTCCAGCCAGAGGTTAAGATGATTGACTATGTGAAATAAGATGAGGGCCATGTGGGAGTGTTTTGGTTTTAATTTTGGTCATTTGTGTGGCATTGGAAAAAATGACTGGGTCCACGTGGGCTTGAACTCTGGTGTGATTCCCCTTAGAGACTGCGTTTTGGAACTGAACTCAGAGAAGCATTGCCATGAATTTTGTTGGGATATTAAGAGGCCACGCATGAAAGTCGCTCTTGGAAACTGAGACCTAGGCCCCGGGTGGATTTCCACAGAGGCCTGGGAATCTCAGCAAGGATATCACATGATTTTATTCTTAAAGAAATGGCAGCCATAGTTGAGAGTCAAAACACACATGGACCTCACATTGTAGACCTCAATGGGCCTGGCCTAATGTGACCTTTTGTCCACTCTTTGGGAAGCCATGCCTGTGAGAGTTCTCCAGAGATTTCATTGAAATGAGCTTCCTCACCATTTAATGTTTGCTGAATGAACTGAAACCCACAGTGCCTCCAACTTCATGCTTGAAAAATGGCTAGATAAATACCATGAAATTTTTGAAATTCCTATGACCAGGTGGCACTGGAGAAACATTGGATGTCCTGTTGCTGATCATGAGTATACCAGACAGTGCCTTGATTTACTGAGTTTCATGAAAATGGTGTAGAACAGAGATGCCAGTAAGTTGGAGCCTGCTGAGTAGTGGGTCTAGAGCAATGGTGGGGAGGTGTTTGATAAAACATCCGTGGTAGGGCCATGTTTATCTACCATTGGATTCCAAATGGCTTGTAACTGACATGGTGCAGCCAGCAGACCCTTATATGTAAAGGCATCTTGTTATATGGAGAGTTTTCAGAGGAAAATTAAGAATCAGGTTGATATGGACAAGGGGGCAATGGGGCAAGCTGTGAGAGATAGGAGCCTAGTTGGTGCATTCTCTTGCAGACCCTGACCCACCACACGTGACAGAACTCCCTCCAGCACTGTGTCCCAGTTTAGCTCCTAGTATTTCGTGAAACAAATACCAAACTCACAGTGCAGCAGCAAAAACACCACAAAAAGTGGAGGAGGACCAAATGGCTTCACAGTCCACACGGGGAGACACTTAGTCCCCAGTGGCCTCAGATTACCTACAAAGAGAGGATTCAGCACTGCTTCATCTTGTTCATTGGAAAATAAGAAACCATGTCCTCCAGGTCACATAGATGCAGACCCAGCTTTGATGGTCTCACTACAGAGGAAGCCAAATCTCCTGAAAACAACATATATTTCAAGTGTGGAAGCTCAGAGGCAGTTTCTCAAAAAGTTTTTAGGCCAGCAGAGCTCCATGTTTGTGGAGTGTTTACTCTGTCCCTTAGTTTTGGAAACTGCTCTACCACCTCCAAGGTTGTGAACTCCTGAGCATTTTCCATTCCAGATATGTATTCACTGATTTTGTAACTCTTCTCCTCTAATTGTGTCTTACTTGGGGTGAAGGTAATGTCAAGGCATTGTTCTGGATGAGAGCGGGAGGATATTTGTGCAGCATATATTTACATACACATTGGATTCATTTTCCAATTTTCCATTCGAAATACTGAATCCCTGACACTAACCCATACCTAGTAGACTCAGACTATTCATCCTAATATAATGGAGAAAATTAACCCAACACATTAGAAATACAAGTACTTCAGAGGAGACATGTTGTATAGTTGGACTTGACATTTGCATTATATAAGGTAGGAGTTATAAATCTAGTCAAATTTTAATTGAAATATTCTCCATGTGTTTTTAAACATAACAAATATGTGAATTCTTGTTTCCCTTTTCTGTAGCCTATTCACACATGTATATTTATATGCATATATAGAATCCTACCAGGTATCACACGTACATTTTTGTGAGGTGGCTGTCTTGGCAGATACAAATTGTGAGAAGAGTTCACTCCTCCTAAATGCTGTTGGAAATGAAAATTCAACCTATAGGAGAGCGTCTTAGTAGAACAACATTATACATTAACTCATGTTCAGTAAAATAAATATTTTTGCATTTGTGGATGATACATATTTACTGATGAATTTCGATTGGCATTTATATTGGTATTTTTAATGTCTGTGAGTGTTTGTGTTTGTGTGTGTGTGTGTGTGTGTGTGTGTATAGGTATAGATATAGATATAGATATACTCTCCAAATTTTTCAAAATATGAAATATATGCGTCTAATATACACTCTCTAAATTCATTCATGTTCATGTATGTGGATTTATAATCCACTTTTCACAAGATTATAATCAGAAATATTCATCCACCTGAAATACATATTTGTTTCCTAGTACTGAAAACTAACTTCAGTGTATGGTGCATACAAATCCTAATTATTCTACAGTAACTGACCCAGTCGAACATCAATGCAAGTAGACTCCTATGGGACATGATCTGTAATTTGTCATTCATTTGTATTCGACACTGGTACATTATTGTTTCTTCAGTTTTTGCACATCACAGGATATACATTTCATCCACAAGTTCACAAATTAATAAGCATTTGTTTCAACTTTCACCACTTCTTGCTTCAGAACACATGTATTGTCAGGGTTTCGTGACTGGTCTTTTCATGAGACTTCTTTCCAAACACATTATTTTGAATTTCCATAATCATTTTGAAGCAAAACTCACACAATCTTCATGATAAACCTAAACACAAATATTTCCATTACATATATACCTGGTTGGAATGAATGATTGTATATCTATATACGATTTCCTTTAATTTTTCAGATATCAGTTCAATTCATTATTTAAAGTTCAAAAAAGTTATATTATTTATTCACAGTATGGTCTATTCATGCTTTTTCTCTATGTTCCTAGAAACAGGGTACACCTCTTTGTACCCCTGATTCTCATTTTACATCTTCAATATATTACTCCCAGAAATGGTGAAAGAAATACTCATGTCACCTCATTATCACAGTAATATTCTGGACAAAAAATGGAAAGGTCACACTTATGATTGTACCAAAGCCTAAATGGAAAGTGAACATGGATTTCTAAAAAAATCCATGTCCAGGTTGCCTAATGCTGTCAATTGTCAATCCTATTAGTGACTACATATTTGTTTTTTTCCTAATTTATATATTCAAACTCAACCCTGTTGAAAATTTCTAATTCTATCACTCACTTTATACTTTGCCTGATTTCGTAATGTTTCTATTGATATCTGCTTTTCTACATATTTTCCCCAGTTCAACATAGTGACTGACTCTTCATATGTGCTGACATTTACATTCACTCAACAACTGAAAGTCTATTGCTAAAGAACTTTTGGTCCAAATCCTATACTCACTCTTCTTCCTAAACCTACAGACTATCTTCCTAATCCTACTGAATATCCCTTTTTGACTGGATGTTCTCTTCTAAATTCAATCATCCAATGTACAAGGTCCTATGCCATTGTATATCGAATTATCTGAGGCATCTTTGCAGAACATCATTCAAAGCTAAGTATCCCAATCAAGGGCAAAACCCTTCTGCGCTTCAAATCATACCTAGATTTCTGTTTTCCTACATATATTTCACCTCTATATTCTTGTAAATATTGCAGGTTCCCAATACCATTATTCATCACACAGAATCACTCGTAACCCAAATCAAACCTGTTTTTAACCCCAAGTATACACTGTTCCCTCAATCATTTTACAGAAGAGCAGGGAGAGAGTGGTTCTTACAATACAGGAAAGTTGGGGACCTTCCACCTGATGAGAACCTCAAATGTCCATGCACAAATGATACCTGGAGAAGTTCTAGGCAGGTATGAAGCACCTGAGAGAGCAAAAGTCATCTTCCATGGCAAACAACCTGGTCAGGATGAAGGGATGTGTCTGAATCTGAATCACTTTCTTCTTTTTGTAGAGAAGATGGACCAAACCAGGCCTGAGTGGAGAGTTGTTCCCGGGTGCCAATGGTGATATACATTCTACCTTATGAAAATGTCACAGGAAGCGTGGGCAACCTCCATTTTATGTTACTCTTTGAAGCAACTGTTAGGACAAAGTGGTTGCCAAGGCAGTGACCTCATTCAGTTCCAAAGAATGTGACATACCTCATTTCCTTGGTGATGGAACTCTCTGAACTTGGTGTCCAAGAAGCCAGGCACCCAGAGGCAGTCCCAGTCCCAGTCCCAGTGGGCTCACTTTTTTGGATTTACCAAGGACAGAGTCAGATTTCTTGGTACCTAATGATGTGAGGATGGCCAAATGCCAGGAGAGCTCTGAAGATGGACCTTTCCTGAGAAAACAGGTAGTGGCTAACCACTTTTTCCTGACATCCTCACAGAGTTGGTCAAGGAAACAAGATCTGAGAGAAGACAGGCCATTTCCGGGGAACATAGTATGGCCCACCAGTCAGAGGACACTCCGGATAGTCACAGACGTACTTGGGGGAAGGAGGTGCCTTTGTGGGAGTGGGTGTGGGTTTGTTGTTTTGTCTCATGTTCTGAGAATAGATAGGAAAGGCGGTTTGTTTGGTTTGGAGTGGACAGTTTCTAGTAAGTCATTTGACACGGCGAGTGTTTCTCTTTCTGTGTATCCCACTGTGTCCGTTGTTGTAGACATTAGAAAAGAGAATGCATTAATGGATGTGTCATGTCTAGTATAAATCTTCCCATAATTCATCCTGCCCAATATATGAATGAACTGCAGCTTGTCTTATCGATGTGCAACACCTGCTATCTTTCTAAGTTGTTGTTTTCTTCCTGAATTCTGGCCACTCTCCAGAATAGGCTCATGGATTTGTGTCCAAAATATGTACCACCTCCAAGCTTTGTGACATGGCCATGTACTGGATAGCTGAAGAGAATGGCGAGCATCTCAGAAAACTCAGATATCAGTGTGACCAGGAAAGTCTCAGTGCAGAAACCCTGCTTTGGGCCTTTTGCTTACTTATTGTTGTGTTGTACTGAATGTCAGGAAGGTCTTTGCCTCAGGACACCCCTTTGTGAAGCCTGAAGAAAACAGTTTTCAAATGGAAATGAATGGGCCTCACCTGTGGCTCTTTGCTTAATTGCTTTGGAAAGGGATGTGTCATTATCAGCCTCTTGGGCCTGTGTGTGGCTGTGACTTAGATTCTCAGCACCTGATGGATCTTAAGAATGATCCCATGTGAGCTTCCAAAACCAAAATGGCAAAAAATTTCATTCATTGTGGATGAAGTCTCTTGCCTTCCTCTGTTAGGTTCCTGCACTCCATCAAATGACAATAGGGATTCTTTGGGTCAAATGAGTTCTTCAAAGCCCTGCAGAGGTGCTTGTGTTTTCGCATGACTCTAAATCACCTAAAGAATCGATACCTAAAATCAGTAGGCCTCAAATTGGAGAAACACAGAAGTATTAACGGCAGGCTTATTTGTTCACTCCTGGTTCACAGAAACGGTGTCCAGGCTACCCTGACTTTAGACAAATGAGGGGCAAACGAGCTGATTTTGGACACTGTCTTGGGCTGCGCCCCTCATGGAAACCTCCAGCCAGAGGTTAAGATGATTGACTATATGAAATAAGATGAGGGCCATGTGGGAGTGTTTTGGTTTTAATTTTGGTCATTTGTGTGGCATTGGAAAAAATGACTGGGTCCACGTGGGCTTGAACTCTGGTGTGATTCCCCTTAGAGACTGCGTTTTGGAACTGAACTCAGAGAAGCATTGCCATGAATTTTGTTGGGATTTTAAGAGGCCATGCATGAAAGTCGCTCTTGGAAACTGAGACCTAGGCCCCGGGTGGATTTCCACAGAGGCCTGGGAATCTCAGCAAGGATATCACATGATTTTATTCTTAAAGAAATGGCAGCCATAGTTGAGAGTCAAAACAAACATGGACCTCACATTGTAGACCTCAATGGGCCTGGCCTAATGTGACCTTTTGTCCACTCTTTGGGAAGCCATGCCTGTGAGAGTTCTCCAGAGATTTCATTGAAATGAGCTTCCTCACCATTTAATGTTTGCTGAATGAACTGAAACCCACAGTGCCTCCAACTTCATGCTTGAAAAATGGCTAGATAAATACCATGAAATTTTTGAAATTCCTATGACCAGGTGGCACTGGAGAAACATTGGATGTCCTGTTGCTGATCATGAGTATACCAGACAGTGCCTTGATTTACTGAGTTTCATGAAAATGGTGTAGAACAGAGATGCCAGAAATTTGGAGCCTGCTGAGTAGTGGGTCTAGAGCAGTGGTGGGGAGGTGTTTGATAAAACATCTGTGGTAGGGCCATGTGGATCTACCATTGGATTCCAAATGGCTTGTAACTGACATGGTGCAGCCAACAGACCCTTATATGTAAAGGCATCTTGTTATATGGAGAGTTTTCAGAGGAAAATTAAGAATCAGGTTGATATGGACAAGGGGGCAATGGGGCAAGCTGTGAGAGATAGGAGCCTAGTTGGTGCATTCTCTTGCAGACCCTGACCAACCACACGTGACAGAACTCCCTCCAGCACTGTGTCCCAGTTTAGCTCCTAGTATTTCGTGAAACAAATACCAAACTCACAGTGCAGCAGCAAAAACACCACAAAAAGTGGAAGAGGACCAAATGGCTTCACAGTCCACACGGGGAGACACTTAGTCCCCAGTGGCCTCAGTTTACCTACAAAGAGAGGATTCAGCACTGCTTCATCTTGTTCATTGGAAAATAAGAAACCATGTCCTTCAGGTCACATAGATGCAGACCCAGCTTTGATGTTCTCACTACAGAGGAAGCCAAATCTCCTGAAAACAACATATATTTCAAGTGTGGAATCTCAGAGGCAGTTTCTCAAAAAGTTTTTAGGCCAGCAGAGCTCCATGTTTGTGGAGTGTTTACCCTGTCCCTTAGTTTTGGAAACTCCTCTACCACCTCCAAGGTTGTGAACTCCTGAGCATTTTCCATTCCAGATATGTATTCACTGATTTTGTAACTCTTCTCCTCTAATTGTGTCTTACTTGGGGTGAAGGTAATGTCAAGGCATTGTTCTGGATGAGAGCGGGAGGATATTTGTGCAGCATATATTTACATACATATTGGATTCATTTTCCAATTTTCCATTCGAAATACTGAATCCCTGACACTAACCCATACCTAGTAGACTCAGACTATTCATCCTAATATAATGGAGAAAATTAACCCAACACATTAGAAATACAAGTACTTCAGAGGAGACATGTTGTATAGTTGGACTTGACATTTGCATTATATAAGGTAGGAGTTATAAATCTAGTCAAATTTATTTGAAATATTCTCCATGTGTTTTAAACTTAACAAATATGTGAATTCTTGTTTCCTTTTTCTGTAGTCTCTTCACACACGTATATTTATATGCATATATAGAATCCTACCAGGTATCACACGTACATTTTTGTGAGGTGGCTGTCTTGGCAGATACAAATTGTGAGAAGAGTTCACTCCTCCTAAATGCTGTTGGAAATGAAAATTCAACTTATAGGAGAGCGTCCTCGTAGAACAACATTATACATTAACTCATGTTCAGTAAAATAAATATTTTTGCATTTGTGGATGATACATATTTACTGATGAATTTCGATTGGCATTTATATTGGTACTTTTTAATGTCTGTGAGTTGTGTGTGTGTGTGTGTGTGTGTGTGTGTGTGTGTATAGATATAGATATAGATATAGATATACTCTCCAAATTTTTCAAAATATGAAATATATGTGTCTAATATACACTCTCTAAATTCATTCATGTTCATGTATGTGGATTTATAATCCACTTTTCACAAGATGATAATCAGAAATATTCATCCACCTGAAATACATATTTGTTTCCTAGTACTGAAAACTAACTTCATTGAATGGTGCATACAAATCCTAATTATTCTACAGTAACTGACCCAGTCTAACATCAATGCAAGTAGACTCCTATGGGACATGATATGTAATTTGTCATTCATTTGTATTCGACACTGGTACATTATTGTTTCTTCAGTTTTTGCACATCACAGGATATACATTTCATCCACAAGTTCACAAATTAATAAGCATTTGTTTCAACTTTCACCACTTCTCGCTTCAGAACACATGTATTGTCAGGGTTTCTTGACTGGTCTTTTCGTGAGACTTCTTTCCAAACATATTATTTTGAATTTCCATAATCATTTTGAAGCAAAACTCACACACTCTTCATGATAAACCAAAACACAAATATTTCCATTACATATATACCTGGTTGGAATGAATGATTGTATATCAATATACGATTTCCTTTAATTTTTCAGATATCAGTTCAATTCATTATTTAAAGTTCAAAAAAGTTATATTTTTTTATTCACTGTATGGTCTATTCATGCTTTTTCTCTATGTTCCTAGAAACAGGGTACACCTCTTTGTACCCCCGATTCTCATTTTACATCTTCAATATATTGCTCCCAGAAATGGTGAAAGAGATACTCATGTCACCTCATTATCACAGTAATATTCTGGACAAAAAAATGGAAAGATCACACTTATGATTGTACCAAAGCCTAAATGGAAAGTGAACATGGATTTCTAAAAACATCCATGTCCAGGTTGCCTAATGCTGTCAATTGTCAATCCTATTGGTGACTACATGTTTGTTTTTTTCCTAATTTATATATTCAAACTCAACCCTGTTGAAAATGTCTAATTCTATCACTCACTTTATACTTTGCCTGATTTCGTAATGTTTCTATTGATATCTGCTTTTCTACATATTTTCCCCAGTTCAACATAGTGACTGACTCTTCATATGTGCTGACATTTTCATTCACTCAACAACCGAAAGTCTATTGCTAAAGAACTTTTGGTCCAAATCCTATACTCACTCTTCTTCCTAAACCTACCGACTATCTTCCTAATCCTACTGAATATCCCTTTTTGATTGGATGTTCTCTTCTAAATTCAATCATCCAATGTACAAGGTCTTATGCCATTGTATATCGAATTATCTGAGGCATCTTTGGAGAACATCATTCAAAGCTAAGTATCCCAATCAAGGGCAAAACCCTTCTGGGCTTCGAATCATACCTAGATTTCTGTTTTCCTACTTATATTTCACCTCTATATTCTTGTAAATATTTCAGGTTCCCAATACCATTATTCATCGCACAGAATCACTCGTAATCCAAATCAAACCTGTTTTTAACCCCAAGTATACACTGTTCCGTCAATCATTTTACAGAAGAGCAGGGACAGAGTGGTTCTTACAATACAGGAAAGTTGGGGACCTTCCATCTGATGAGAACCTCAAATGTCCATGCACAAATGATACCTGGAGAAGTTGTAGGCAGGTATGAAGCACCTGAGAGAGCAAAAGTCATCTTCCATGGCAAACAACCTGGTCAGGATGAAGGGATGTGTCTGAATCTGCCTCTCTCTCTTCTTATTGTACAGAAGATGGACCAAACCAGGGCTGAGTGGAGAGCTGTTCCCGGGTGCCAATGGTGATATACATTCTACCTTATGAAAGTGTCACAGGAAGTAGGGGCAACCTCCATCTTATGTTACCCTTGGAAGCAACTGTTAGGACAAAGTGGTTGCCAAGGCAGTGACCTCATTCAGTTCCAAAGAATGTGACATACCTCATTTCCTTGGTGATGGAACTCTCTGAACTTGGTATCCAAGAAGCCAGGCACCCAGAGGCAGTCCCAGTCCCAGTCCCAGTGGGCTCACTTGTTTGGATTTACCAAGGACAGAGTCAGTTTTCTTGGTACCTAATGATGTGAGGATGGCCAAATGCCAGGAGAGCTCTGAAGATGGACCTTTCCTGAGAAAACAGGTAGTGGCTAACCACTTTTTCCTGACATCCTCACAGAGTTGGTCAAGGAAACAAGATCTGAGAGAAGACAGGCCATTTCGGGGGAACATAGTATGGCCCACCAGTCAGAGGACACTCCGGATAGTCACAGACGTACTTGGGGGAAGGAGGTGCCTTTGTGGGAGTGGGTGTGGGTTTGTTGTATTGTCTCATGTTCTGAGAATAGATAGGAAAGGCGGTTTGTTTGGTTTGGAGTGGACAGTTTCTAGTAAGTCATTTGACACGGCGAGTGTTTCTCTTTCTGTGTATCCCACTGTGTCCGTTGTTGTAGACATTAGAAAAGAGAATGCATTAATGGATGTGTCCTGTCTAGTATAAATCTTCCCATAATTCATCCTGCCCAATATATGAATGGACTGCAGCTTGTCTTATCGATGTGCAACACCTGCTATCTTTCTAAGTTGTTGTTTTCTTCCTGAATTCTGGCCACTCTCCAGAATAGGCTCATGGATTTGTGTCCAAAATATGTACCACCTATAAGCTCTGTGACATGGCCATGTACTGGATAGCTGAAGAGAATGGCGAGCATCTCAGAAAACTCAGATATCAGTGTGACCAGGAAAATCTCAGTGCAGAAACCCTGCTTTGGGCCTTTTGCTTACTTATTGTTGTGTTGCACTGAATGTCAGGAAGGTCTTTGCCTCAGGCCACCCCTTTGTGAAGCCTGAAGAAAACAGTTTTCAAATGGAAATGAATGGGCCTCACCTGTGGCTCTTTATCAGCCTCTTGGACCTGTGTGTGCCTGTGACTTAGATTCTCAGCACCTGATGGATCTTAAGAATGATCCCATGTGAGCTTCCAAAACCAAAATGGCAAAAAATTTCATTCATTGTGGATGAAGTCTCTTGCCTTCCTCTGTTAGGTTCCTGCACTCCATCAAATGACAATAGGGATTCTTTGGTTCAAATGAGTTCTTCAAAGCCCTGCAGAGGTGCTTGTGTTTTCGCATGACTCTAAATCACCTAAAGAATCGATACCTAAAATCAGTAGGCCTCAAATTGGAGAAACAAAGAAGTATTAACGGCAGGCTTATTTGTTCACTCCTGGTTCACAGAAACGGTGTCCAGGCTACCCTGACTTTAGGCAAATGAGGGGCAAACGAGCTGATTTTGGACACTGTCTTGGGCTGCGCCCCTCATGGAAACCTCCAGCCAGAGGTTAAGATGATTGACTATATGGAATAAGATGAAGGCCATGTGGGAGTGTTTTGGTTTTAATTTTGGTCATTTGTGTTGCATTGGAAAAAATAACTGGGTCCACGTGGGCTTGAACTCTGGTGTGATTCCCCTTAGAGACTGGGTTTTGGAACTGAACTCAGAGAAGCATTGCCATGAATTTTGTTAGGATTTTAAGAGGCCACGCATGAAAGTCCCTCTTGGAAACTGAGACCTAGGCCCCGGGTGGATTTCCACAGAGGCCTGGGAATCTCAGCAAGGATATCACATGATTTTATTCTTAAAGAAATGGCAGCCATAGTTGAGAGTCAAAACACACATGGACCTCACATTGTAGACCTCAATGGGCCTGGCCTAATGTGACCTTTTGTCCACTCTTTGGGAAGCCGTGCCTGTGAGAGTTCTCCTGAGATTTCATTGAAATGAGCTTCCTCACCATTTAATGTTTGCTGAATGAACTGAAACCCACAGTGCCTCCAACTTCATGCTTGAAAAATGGCTAGATAAATACCATGAAATTTTTGAAATTCCTATGACCAGGTGGCACTGGAGAAACATTGGATGTCCTGTTGCTCATTATGAGTATACCAGACACTGCCTTGATTTACTGAGTTTCATGAAAATGGTGTAGAACATATTTGTGTATGCAAATATGTGCTACACAAAATCTTCCTACTCTCATTCACAACAATACCTTGACACTATCTTTGCCCCAAGTAAGACAAAATAAAAGAAGAAGTGTTAGAAAATCTGTGAATACATATCAGGAATGGAACATGATTGCGAGTTCACAATCTTGGAGGTGGTAGAGGAGATTCCAAAAGTAAGGGACAGGGTAAATATTGCACAAATATGGAGATGTGCCAGCCTAAAGACTTCTGGAGAACCTGCCTCTGAGGTTGGCCACTTGAAGTATATGTTGTTGTCAGGACCTATGACTTCCTTTCTAGTGAGACCACCAAAGCTGGGTCTCCATCTATGTGACCTGCAGAACATGGTTTCTTATTTTCCAAAGAAAATGAGGCAGCAAGGCTGAATTCTCTCTTTGTAAGTAAACTCTTGCCACTGAAGGCTAAGTGTGGCCCCGTGTGGACTGTGAAGCCATTTGGTAATCCTCCACTTTTCATGGTGTTCTTGCTGCTGCACTGGGAGTTTGGTATTGGCTTCAGGAAATACAAGAAATTCAACTGGGTCACAGTGCTGGAGGGAGATCTGTCACGTGTTGTGCGTCAGGGTCTGCAGGAGAATGCACCAACCAGGCTTCTATCCCACATAGCTTGCCCCCTTGACCATAGCAACCTGATTCTGAACATTGACCTGAAACCTCTCCATTCAACAAGATGCCTTTACATACAAGGGTCTGCTGGCTGCACCATGTCAGTTACAAGCCTTTTGGCAGATTCACATAATCCCAACACAGAAGTTTTATCACAGACCTGCAAAACACTCCTCTAGGCCCACTACTCAACAGACTTTAACTTATTTGCATCACTGTTCTACACCATTTTCATGAAACCCAGTCAATCAAGGCACTGTCTGGTACACTCATGATCAGCAACAGGAAATCCAAAGTGTATCCAGTGACACCTGGTGATGGGAATTTCAAATTTTTATGATGTTTATCTAGCCATTTTTCAAGGATGAGGTTGGAGGCACTGTGGGATTTAATTCATTCTGGAAACATCAAATGGTGAGAAAGCCCATTTCAATGAAACATCTGGAGAACTCTCACAGGCAAGACTTCCCAAAGAGTGGCCAAATGATCAAATGAAGCCAGGCCCATTGAGGTCTACAATGTGAGGTCCATGTGTGTTTTTACTCTCAACTATGGCTGTCAAGTCTTAAAGAATAAAATCATGTGATATTCTGGCTCAGATTCCCAGTGCTCTGTGGGAAGCCCCCTGGACCTAGATCTCAGTTTCCAAAGGCCACTACCATGTGTGGCCTCCAAAAATCCCAACACAATTCATGGCAATACATCTCTGCAGTAATTTCCAAACTCAGTCTCTAAGAAGACTCACACCAGAGTTCAAGCCAAGGTGGACCCAGTCATCTCTTCCATCAGCCAAACAAATGACCACAATTAAAACCAAAATACTCCCACATGGCTCTCAACTACTTCCACATAGACACTCATCATTACCTCTGGCTGGAAGTTTCCATGAGGGGCGCAGCTGAAGACAGTATCCAAAATATGCTCCCTACCCTCATTTGTCTAAAGTCAGGGTGGCTTGACAACCTATCTGTGAACAAGGAGTGATCAAATAGGCCTGCCATTAATACTGCTCTGCTTCTCCAATTTGAGCCTAATGTCTGTGGGGTTTAGATTCTTTATGTGAATTGGAGTCATGAGAAAATCCAAGCACCTATGGGCTTGCCTCTGCAGGGCTTTGAAAAACTTTTTGAACCAAAGGATACCTATTCTCACTTGATGGAAATCAGGAACCTTACAGAGGAAGGCGAGAGACTTCATCCACAAGACTGCTCTTTTTCCATTTTGGTTTTGGATGCACACATGAGATCTTTCCTTAGATTCATCAGGTGGTGAGAATCTAAGTCACAGCCTCACACAGGGCCAAGAGGTTGATTCAGACACATCCATTTCCATGGCAATTAAGCAAAGAGCCACAGGTGATGCTCATTATTTTCCATTAGAAAACTGTTTTCTTCAGGCTTCACAAAGGGGTGGACTGAGGCAAAGACCTTCCAGACATTCAGGGCAACGGAACAATAGGTAAACAAAAGGCCCAAATCAGTGTTTCTCCACTGACACTTTACTGGTCACACTGATATCTGAGTTTTCTGAGTTCCTCTCCATTCCCTTCATCTATCCAGTACAAGGCCATGTTACAGAGTTTGGAGGTGGTACATATCTTTTACACAAAACCATGAGCCTATTCTTGAGAGTGGCCAGAATTCAGGAAGAAAACAGGAACTTAGGAAGATAGCAGGTATTGCCCATTCATAAGGAAAGTCGTAGTCCATTCATAAATTTGGCAGGATGAATGCTGAGAAGCTTTCTACTAGACAGAACACATCCATTGATGCATTCTCTTTTCTAATGTCTATAACCACAGACACAGTGGGATACACAAACCCACAACCACACCCACAAAGGCAACACTTTCCTCCAAGTTGGTCTGTGACTATCCAGAGTGTCCTC
>NW_027516712.1:0-54222 GCF_048772815.1 Callospermophilus lateralis
CTTCCAAAAAACCATGAGTCTCCTGAATTCTCAGCATATATTTTTTTCATCCAATCTTCACAATACTTTCAGGTAATCATCACTACAACAATCTCACTTGGCTGCCCAAGTTTTGTAATTCTAGGTTGAATCATTCGTTTGCACTAACAGTTTCGATTGTTAGGTTTCACTCTGTTTTCTCCTATATGGATAGATGTAGTTGGAACTGTAAATCAAACACGGTTTGTGCTAGCTTCTTGAAACTTCACAGAATGAAGTAGTTCTAAGTGCTATCTCTATGGTTTGTTTCCTCTTGATGTAGCCCTAAGCAGAGATGGGCGAAAAACACCTTCATTGAAAAAGGTTTCCAATCTTCCAAAATCTACAAAATTCCTGAAATCTCTGCATATATTTTTTCATCCAATCTTCATGATACTTTCAGGTAATGATCACTACAACAATCCCACTTGGCTGCCCATCTTTCGTTCTTCTAGGTTGAAGCATTCGTTTGCAGTAACAGTTTCAATTTTCACGTTTCACTCTGTTTTCTCATATACGGATAGGTGTAGTTAGAACTCTCAAACAAACACGGCTTGTGCTATCTTCTTGAAACTTGACACAATGAATTAGTTCCATGTTCTATCTCTATGGTTTGTTTCTGCTTGATTAAGCCCTAAGCAGAGACTTGCGGGCAAACACCTTCATTGAAAAGGTCTTCCAAGCTTCCAAAAAACCATGAGTCTCCTGAATTCTCAGCATATATTTTTTCATCCAATCTTCACAATACTTTCAGGTAATCATCACTACAACAATCTCTCTTGGCTGCCCAAGTTTTGTAATTATAGGTTGAATCATTCGTTTGCACTAACAGTTTCGATTGTTAGGTTTCACTCTGTTTTCTGCTATATTGATAGATGTAGTTGGAACTGTAAATCAAACACGGTTTGTGCTAGCTTCTTGAAACTTCACAGAATGAAGTAGTTCTAAGTGCTATCTCTATGGATTGTTTCCTCTTGATGTAGCACTAACCAGAGATGGGCGAAAAACACCTTCATTGAAAGTGGTTTCCAATCTTCCAAAAAACTACAAAAGTCCTGAAATATCAGCATACATTTTTTCATCCAATCTTCATTATACTTTCAGGTAATGGTCACTACAACAATCCCACTTGGCTGCCCAACTTTCGTTCTTCTAGGTTGAAGCATTCGTTTGCAGTAACAGTTTCAATTTTCACTTTTCACTCTGTTTTCTCATATACGGACAGGTGTACTTAGGACTCTAAATCAAACACGGTTTGTGCTAGCTTCTCGAAACTTGACACAATGAAGTAGTTCCATGTTCCATCTCTATGGTTTGTTTCTGCTTGATGTAGCCCTAAGCAGAGCCTGTCGGGCACAAACTTACATTGAAAAGGTCTTCCAAGCTTCCAAAAAACCATGAGTCTCATGAATTCTCAGCATATATTTTTTCATCCAATCTTCACAATACTTTCAGGTAATCATCACTACAACAATCTCACTTGGCTGCCCAAGTTTCGTACTTCTAGTTGAAGCATTCGTTTGCACTAACAGTTTCGATTGTTTGGTTTCACTCTGTTTTCTGCTATATGGATAGATGTAGTTGGAACTGTAAATCAAACACGGTTTGTGCTAGCTTCTTGAAACTTCACAGAATGAAGTAGTTCTAAGTGCTCTCTCTATGGTTTGTTTCCTCTTGATGTAGCCCTAAGCAGAGATGGGCGAAAAACACCTTCATTGAAAGGGGTTTCCAATCTTCCAAAATCTACAAAATCCTGAAATCTCTGCATATATTTTTTCATCCAATCTTCATGATACTTTCAGGTAATGATCACTACAACAATCCCACTTGGCTGCCCAACTTTCATTCTTCTAGGTTGAAGCATTCGTTTGCAGTAACAGTTTCAATTTTCACGTTTCACTTCGTTTTCTCATATACGGATAGGTGTAGTTAGAACTCTCAATCAAACACGGTTTGTGCTAGCTTCTTGAAACTTGACACAATGAAGTAGTTCCATGTTCTATCTCTATGGTTTGTTTCCGCTTGATTAAGCCCTAAGCAGAGACTTGCGGGCAAACACCTTCATTGAAAAGGTCTTCCAAGCTTCCAAAAAACCATGAGTCTCCTGAATTCTCAGCATATATTTTTTCATCCAATCTTCACAATACTTTCAGGTAATCATCACTACAACAATCTCACTTGGCTGCCCAAGTTCCGTAATTCTAGGTTGAAGCATTCGTTTGCACTAACAGTTTCGATTGTTAGGTTTCAATCTGTTTTCTGCTATATGGATAGATCTAGTTGGAACCGTAAATCAAACACGGTTTGTGCTAGCTTCTTGAAACTTCACAGAATGAAGTAGTTCTAAGTGCTATCTCTATGGATTGTTTCCTCTTGATGTAGCCCTAAGCAGAGATGGGCGAAAAACACCTTCATTGAAAGGGGTTTCCAATCTTCCAAAAAACTACAAAAGTCCTGAAATATCAGCATACATTTTTTCATCCAATCTTCATGATACTTTCAGGTAATGGTCACGACAACAATCCCACTTGGCTGCCCAACTTTCGTTCTTCTAGGTTGAAGCATTCGTTTGCAGTAACAGTTTCAATTTTCACTTTTCACTCTGTTTTCTCATATACGGATAGGTGTAGTTAGAACTCTAAATCAAACACGGTTTGTGCTAGCTTCTCGAAACTTGACACAATGAAGTAGTTCCATGTTCTATCTCTATGGTTTGTTTCTGCCTGATGTAGCCCTAAGCAGAGCCTGTCGGGCACAAACTTTCATTGAAAACGACTTCCAAGCTTCCAAAAAACCATGAGTCTCCTGAATTCTCAGCATATATTTTTTCATCCAATCTTCACAATACTTTCAGGTAATCATCACTACAACAATCTCACTTGGCTGCCCAAGTTTTGTAATTCTAGGTTGAATCATTCGTTTGCACTAACAGTTTCGATTGTTAGGTTTCACTCTGTTTTCTCCTATATGGATAGATGTAGTTGGAACTGTAAATCAAACACGGTTCGTGCTAGCTTCTTGAAACTTCACAGAATGAAGTAGTTCTAAGTGCTCTCTCTATGGTTTGTTTCCTCTTGATGTAGCCCTAAGCAGAGATGGGCGAAAAACACCTTCATTGAAAGGGGTTTCCAGTCTTCCAAAAAACTACAAAAGTCCTGAAATATCAGCATACATTTTTTCATCCAATCTTCGTGATACTTTCAGGTAATGGTCACTACAACAATCCCACTTGGCTGCCCAACTTTCGTTCTTCTAGGTTGAAGCATTCGTTTGCAGTAACAGTTTCAATTTTCACGTTTCACTCTGTTTTCTCATATAAGGATAGGTGTAGTTAGAACTCTCAATCAAACACGGTTTGTGCTAGCTTCTTGAAACTTGACACAATGAAGTAGTTCCATGTTCTATCTCTATGGTTTGTTTCCGCTTGATTAAGCCCTAAGCAG
Source organism: Callospermophilus lateralis (assembly GCF_048772815.1). Lineage (NCBI taxonomy): Eukaryota > Metazoa > Chordata > Mammalia > Rodentia > Sciuridae > Callospermophilus > Callospermophilus lateralis. The sequence goes on from NW_027516712.1 coordinate 3,462, forward strand.
AGCCTGTCGGGCACAAACTTACATTGAAAAGGTCTTCCAAGCTTCCAAAAAACCATGAGTCTCCTGAATTCTCAGCATATATTTTTTCATCCAATCTTCACAATACTTTCAGGTAATCATCACTACAACAATCTCACTTGGCTGCCCAAGTTTCGTACTTCTAGGTTGAAGCATTCGTTCGCACTAACAGTTTCGATTGTTAGGTTTCACTCTATTTTCTGCTATATGGATAGATCTAGTTGGAACCGTAAATCAAACACGGTTTGTGCTAGCTTCTTGAAACTTCACAGAATGAAGTAGTTCTAAGTGCTATCTCTATGGATTGCTTCCTCTTGATGTAGCCCTAAGCAGAGATGGGCAAAAAACACCTTCATTGAAAGGGGTTTCCAATCTTCCAAAAAACTACAAAAGTCCTGAAATATCAGCATACATTTTTTCATCCAATCTTCATGATACTTTCAGGTAATGGTCACTACAACAATCCCACTTGGCTGCCCAACTTTCGTTCTTCTAGGTTGAAGCATTCGTTTGCAGTAACAGTTTCAATTTTCACGTTTCACTCTGTTTTCTCATATACGGATAGGTGTAGTTAGACCTCTCAATCAAACACGGTTTGTGCTAGCTTCTTGAAACTTGACACAATGAAGTAGTTCCATGTTCTATCTCTATGGTTTGTTTCCGCTTGATTAAGCCCTAAGCAGAGCCTGTTGGGCACAAACTTACATTGAAAAGGTCTTCCAAGCTTCCAAAAAACCATGAGTCTCCTGAATTCTCAGCATATATTTTTTCATCCAATCTTCACAATACTTTCAGGTAATCATCACTACAACAATCTCACTTGGCTGCCAAAGTTTCGTACTTCTACGTTGAAGCATTCGTTTGCACTAACAGTTTCGATTGTTAGCTTTCACTCTGTTTTCTGCTATATGGATAGAACTAGTTGGAACCGTAAATCAAACACGGTTTGTGCTAGCTTCTTGAAACTTCACAGAATGAAGTAGTTCTAAGTGCTATCTCTATGGATTGTTTCCTCTTGATGTAGCCCTAAGCAGAGATGGGCGAAAAACACCTTCATTGAAAGGGGTTTCCAATCTTCCAAAAAACTACAAAAGTCCTGAAATATCAGCATACATTTTTTCATCCAATCTTCATGATACTTTCATGTAGTGATCACTACAACAATCCCACTTGGCTGCCCAACTTTCGTTCTTCTTGGTTGAAGCATTCGTTTTCAGTAACAGTTTCAATTTTCACGTTTCACTCTGTTTTCTCATATAAGGATAGGTGTAGTTAGAACTCTAGATCAAACACGGTTTGTGCTTGCTTCTTGAAACTTGACACAACGAAATAGTTCCATGTTCTATCTCTATGGTTTGTTTCCGCTTGATTAAGCCCTAAGCAGAGCCTGTCGGAAACAAACTTTCATTGAAAGGTCTTCCAAGCTTCCAAAAAACCATGAGTCTCCTGAATTATCAGCATATATTTTTTCATCTAATCTTCACAATACTTTCAGGTAATCATCACTACAACAATCTCACTTGGCTGCCCAAGTTTTGTAATTCTAGGTTGAAGCATTCGTTTGCACTAACAGTTTCGATTGTTAGGTTTCACTCTGTTTTCTCCTATATGGATAGATGTAGTTGGAACTGTAAATCAAACACGGTTTGTGGTAGCTTCTTGAAACTTCACAGAATGAAGTAGTTTTAAGTTCCATCTCTATGGTTTGTTTCCTCTTGATGTAGCCCTAACCAGAGATGCGCGAAAAACACCTTCATTGAAAGGGGTTTCCAATCTTCCAAAAAACTACTACAGTCCTGAAATATCAGCATACATTTTTTCATCCAATCTTCATGATACTTTCATGTAGTGAACACTACAACAATCCCACTTGGCTGCCTAACTTTCGTTCTTCTAAGTTGAAGCATTCGTTTTCAGTAACAGTTTCAATTTTCACGTTTCACTCTGTTTTCTCATATACGGATAGTTGTAGTTAGAACTCTAAATCAAACACGGTTTGTGCTAGCTTCTTGAAACTTGACACAATGAAGTAGTTCCATGTTCTATCTCTATGGTTTGTTTCCGCTTGATTAAGCCCTAAGCAGAGCCTGTCGGAAACAAACTTTCATTGAAAAGGTCTTCCAAGCATCCAAAAAACCATGAGTCTCCTGAATTCTCAGCATATATTTTTTCATCTAATCTTCACAATACTTTCAGGTAATCATCACTACAACAATCTCACTTGGCTGCCTAAGCTTTGTAATTCTAGGTTGAAGCATTCGTTTGCACTAACAGTTTCGATTTTTAGGTTTTACTCTGTTTTCTGCTATATGGATAGATGTAGTTGGAACTGTAAATCAAACACGGTTTGTGGTAGCTTCTTGAAACTTCACAGAATGAAGTAGTTTTAAGTTCCATCTCTATGGTTTGTTTCCTCTTGATGTAGCCCTAAGCAGAGATGGGCGAAAAACACCTTCATTGAAAGGGGTTTCCAATCTTCCAAAAAACTACTACATTCCTGAAATATCAGCATATATTTTTTCATCCAATCTTCATGATACTTTCATGTAGTGATCACTACAACAATCCCACTTGGCTGCCTAACTTTCGTTCTTCTAAGTTGAAGCATTCGTTTTCAGTAACAGTTTCAATTTTCACGTTTCACTCTGTTTTCTCATATACGGATAGTTGTAGTTAGAACTCTAAATCAAACACGGTTTGTGCTAGCTTCTTGAAACTTGACACAATGAAGTAGTTCCATGTTGTATCTCCATAGTTTGTTTCCGCTTAAGTGAGCCCTAAGCAGAGACTTGCGGGCAAACACCTTCATTGAAAAGGTCTTCCAAGCTTCCCAAAATCCATGAGTCTCCTGAATTCTCAGCATATATTTTTTCATCCAATCTTCACAATACTTTCAGGTAATCATCACTACAACAATCTCACTTGGCTGCCCAAGATTCGTACTTCTAGGTTGAAGCATTCGTTTGCACTAACAGTTTCGATTGTTAGGTTTCACTCTGTTTTCTGCTATATGGATAGATGTATTTGGAACCGTAAATCAAACACGGTTTGTGCTAGCTTCTTGAAACTTCACAGAATGAAGTAGTTCTAAGTGCTATCTCTATGGACTGTTTCCTCTTGATGTAGCCCTAAGCAGAGATGGGCGAAAAACACCTTCATTGAAAGGGGTTTCCAATCTTCCAAAAAACTACTAGAGTCCTGAAATATCAGCATATATTTTTTTCATCCAATCTTCATGATACTTTCATGTAGTGATCACTACAACAATCCCACTTGGCTGCCCAACTTTCGTTCTTCTAGGTTGAAGCATTCGTTTGCAGTAACAGTTTCAATTTTGACGTTTCACTCTGTTTTCTCATATACGGATAGGTGTAGTTAGAACTCTAAATCAAACACGGTTTGTGCTAGCTTCTTGAACCTTGACACAATGAAGTAGTTCCATGTTCTATCTCTATGGTTTGTTTCCGCTTGATTAAGCCCTAAGTAGAGCCTGTCGGAAACAAACTTTCATTGAAAAGGTCTTCCAAGCTTCCAAAAAACCATGAGTCTCCTGAATTCTCAGCATATATTTTTTCATCTAATCTTCACAATACTTTCAGGTAATCATCACTACAACAATCTCACTTGGCTGCCCAAGTTTTGTAATTCTAGGTTGAAGCATTCGTTTGTACTAACAGTTTCGATTGTTAGGTTTCACTCTGTTTTCTCCTATATGGATAGATGGAGTTCGAACTGTAAATCAAACACGGTTTGTGGTAGCTTCTTGAAACTTCACAGAATGAAGTAGTTTTAAGTTCTATCTCTATGGTTTGTTTCCTCTTGATGTAGCCCTAAGCAGAGATGGGCGAAAAACACCTTCATTGAAAGGGGTTTCCAATCTTCCAAAAAACTACTACATTCCTGAAATATCAGCATACATTTTTTCATCCAATCTTCATGATACTTTCATGTAGTGATCACTACAACAATCCCACTTGGCTGCCCAACTTTCGTTCTTCTAAGTTGAAGCATTAGTTTTCAGTAACAGTTTCAATTTTCACGTTTCACTCTGTTTTCTCATATACTGATAGGTGTAGTTAGAACTCTAAATCAAACACGGTTTGTGCTAGCTTTTTGAAACTTGACACAATGAAGTAGTTCCATGTTCTATCTCCATAGTTTGTTTCCGCTTAATTAAGCCCTAAGCAGAGACTTGCGGGAAAAACCTTTATTGAAAAGGTCTTCCAAGCTTCCAAAAAACCATGAGTCTCCTGAATTCTCAGCATATATCTTTTCATCCAATCTTCACAATACTTTCAGGTAATCATCACTACAACAATTTCACTTGGCTGCCCAAGTTTCGTACTTCTATGTTGAAGCATTCGTTTTTACTAACAGTTTCGATTGTTAGGTTTCACTCTGTTTTCTGCTATATGGATAGATGTAGTTGGAACCGTAAATCAAACACGGTTTGTGCTGGCTTCTTGAAACTTCACAGAATGAAGTAGTTCTAAGTGCTATCTCTATAGACTGTTTCCTCTTGATGTAGCCCTAAGCAGAGATGGGCGAAAAACACCTTCATTGAAAGGGGTTTCCAATCTTCCAAAAAACTACAAAAGTCCTGAAATATCAGCATACATTTTTTCATCCAATCTTCATGATACTTTCAGGTAATGGTCACTACAACAATCCCACTTGGCTGCCCAACTTTCGTTCTTCTAGGTTGAAGCATTCGTTTGCAGTAACAGTTTCAATTTTCACGTTTCACTCTGTTTTCTCATATACGGATAAGTGTAGTTAGAACTCTGAATCAAACACGGTTTGTGCTAGCTTCTTGAAACTTGACACAATGAAGTAGTTCCATGTTCTATCTCTATGGTTTGTTTCCGCTTGATTAAGCCCTAAGCAGAGCCTGTCGGAAACAAACTTTCATTGAAAAGGTCTTCCAAGCTTCCAAAAAACCATGAGTCTCCTGAATTCTCAGCATATATTTTTTCATCTAATCTTCACAATACTTTCAGGTAATCATCACTACAACAATCTCACTTGGCTGCCCAAGCTTTGTAATTCTAGGTTGAAGCATTCGTTTGCACTAACAGTTTCGATTGTTAGGTTTCACTCTGTTTTCTGCTATATGGATAGATGTAGTTGGAACCGTAAATCAAACACGGTTTGTGCTAGCTTCTTGAAACTTCACAGAATGAAGTAGTTCTAAGTGCTATCTCTATGGATTGTTTCCTCTTGATGTAGCCCTAAGCAGAGATGGGCGAAAAACACCTTCATTGAAAGGGGTTTCCAATCTTCCAAAAAACTACTAAAGTCCTGAAATATCAGCATATATTTTTTCATCCAATCTTCATGATACTTTCATGTAGTGATCACTACAACAATCCCACTTGGCTGCCCAACTTTCGTTCTTCTAAGTTGAAGCATTCGTTTTCAGTAACAGTTTCAATTTTCACGTTTCACTCTGTTTTCTCATATACGGATAGGTGTAGTTAGAACTCTAAATCAAACACGGTTTGTGCTAGCTTCTTGAAACTTGACACAATGAAGTAGTTCCATGTTCTATCTCTATGGTTTGTTTCCACTTAATTAAGCCCTAAGCAGAGACTTGCGGGCAAACACCTTCATTGAAAAGGTCTTCCAAGCTTCCAAAAAACCATGAGTCTCCTGAATTCTCAGCATATATTTTTTCATCCAATCTTCACAATACTTTCAGGTAATCATCACTACAACAATCTCACTTGGCTGCCCAAGTTTCGTACTTCTAGGTTGAAGCATTCGTTTCCACTAACAGTGTCGATTGTTAGGTTTCACTCTGTTTTCTGCTATATGGATAGATGTAGTTGTAACCGTAAATCAAACACGGTTTGTGCTGGCTTCTTCAAACTTCACAGAATGAAGTAGTTCTAAGTGCTATCTCTATGGACTGTTTCCTCTTGATGTAGCCCTAAGCAGAGATGGGCGAAAAACACCTCATTGAAAGGGGTTTCCAATCTTCCAAAAAACTACTACAGTCCTGAAATATCAGCATATATTTTTTCATGTAATCTTCATGATACTTTCATGTGGTGATCACTACAACAATCCCACTTGGCTGCCCAACTTTCGTTCTTCTAGGTTGAAGCATTCGTTTGCAGTAACAGTTTCAATTTTCACGTTTCACTCTGTTTTCTCATATACGGATAGGTGTAGTTAGAACTCTAAATCAAACACGGTTTGTGCTAGATTCTTGAAACTTGACACAATGAAGTAGTTCCCTGTTCTATCTCTATGGTTTGTTTCCGCTTGATTAAGCCCTAAGCAGAGCCTGTCGGAAAAAAACTTTCATTGAAAAGGTCTTCCAAGCTTCCAAAAAACCATGAGTCTCCTGAATTCTCAGCATATATTTTTTCATCCAATCTTCACAATACTTTCAGGTAATCATCACTACAACAATCTCACTTGGCTGCCCAAGTTTCGTACTTCTAAGTTGAAGCATTCGTTTGTACTAACAGTTTCGATTGTTAGGTTTCACTCTGTTTTCTCCTATATGGATAGATGTAGTTGGAACCGTAAATCAAACACGGTTTGTGGTAGCTTCTTGAAACTTCACAGAATGAAGTAGTTTTAAGTTCTATCTCTATGGTTTGTTTCCTCTTGATGTAGCCCTAAGCAGAGATGGGCGAAAAACACCTTCATTGAAAGGGGTTTCCAATCTTCCAAAAAACTACTAAAGTCCTGAAATATCAGCATATATTTTTTCATCCAATCTTCATGATACTTTCATGTAGTGATCACTACAACAATCCCACTTGGCTGCCCAACTTTCGTTCTTCTAAGTTGAAGCATTCGTTTTCAGTAACAGTTTCAATTTTCACGTTTCACTCTGTTTTCTCATATACGGATAGGTGTAGTTAGAACTCTAAATCAAACACGGTTTGTGCTAGCTTATTGAAACTTGACACAATGAAGTAGTTCCCTGTTCTATCTCCATAGTTTGTTTCCACTTAATTAAGCCCTAAGCAGAGATTTGCGGGCAAACACCTTCATTGAAAAGGTCTTCCAAGCTTCCAAAAAACCATGAATCTCCTGAATTCTCAGCATATATTTTTTCATCCAATCTCCACAATACTTTTAGGTAATCATCACTACAACAATCTCACTTGGCTGCCCAAGTTTCGTACTTCTAGGTTGAAGCATTCGTTTGCACTAACAGTTTCGATTGTTAGGTTTCACTCTGTTTTCTGCTATATGGATAGATGTAGTTGGAACCGTAAATCAAACACGGTTTGTGCTAGCTCCTTGAAACTTCACAGAATTAAGTAGTTCTAAGTGCTATCTCTATGGATTGTTTCCTCTTGATGTAGCCCTAAGCAGAGATGGGCTAAAAACACCTTCATTGAAAGGGGTTTCCAATCTTCCAAAAAACTACTAAAGTCCTGAAATATCAGCATATATTTTTTCATCCAATCTTCATGATACTTTCAGGTAATGGTCACTACAACAATCCCACTTGGCTGGCCAACTTTCGTTCTTCTAGGTTGAAGCATTCGTTTGCAGTAACAGTTTCAATTTTCACGTTTCACTCTGTTTTCTCATATACGGATAGGTGTAGTTAGAACTCTAAATCAAACACGGTTTGTGCTACCTTCTTGAAACTTGACACAATGAAGTAGTTCCATGTTCTATCTCTATGGTTTGTTTCCGCTTAATTAAGCCCTAAGCAGAGACTTGCGGGCAAACACCTTCATTGAAAAGGTCTTCCAAGCTTCCAAAAAACCATGAGTCTCCTGAATTCTCAGCATATATTTTTTCATCCAATCTTCACAATACTTTCAGGTAATCATCACTACAAAAATCTCACTTGGCTGCCCAAGTTTCGTACTTCTAGGTTGAAGCATTCGTTTGCACTAACAGTTTCGATTGTTAGGTTTCACTCTGTTTTCTGCTATATGGATAGATGTAGTTGGAACCGTAAATCAAACACGGTTTGTGCTAGCTTCTTGAAACTTCACAGAATGAAGTAGTTCTAAGTGCTATCTCTATGGATTGTTTCCTCTTGATGTAGCCCTAATCAGAGATGGGCGAAAAACACCTTCATTGAAAGGGGTTTCCAATCTTCCAAAAAACTACTACAGTCCTGAAATATCAGCATATATTTTTTCATGTAATCTTCATGATACTTTCATGTGGTGATCACTACAACAATCCCACTTGGCTGCCCAACTTTCGTTCTTCTAAGTTGAAGCATTCGTTTTCAGTAACAGTTTCAATTTTCACGTTTCACTCTGTTTTCTCATATACGGATAGGTGTAGTTAGAACTCTAAATCAAACACGGTTTGTGCTAGCTTCTTGAAACTTGACACAATTAAATAGTTCCATGTTCTATCTCTATGGTTTGTTTGTGCTTGATTAAGCACTAAGCAGAGCCTGTCGGGCACAAACTTTCATTGAAAAGGTCTTCCAAGCTTCCAAAAAACCATGAGACTCCTGAATTCTCAGAATATATTTTTTCATCCAATCTTCACAATACTTTCAGGTAATCATCACTACAACAATCTCACTTGGCTGCCCAAGTTTCGTACTTCTAGGTTGAAGCATTCGTTTGCACTAACAGTTTCGATTGTTAGGTTTCTCTCTGTTTTCTGCTATATAAATAGATGTAGTTGGAACCGTAAATCAAACACGGTTTGTGCTAGCTTCTTGAAACTTCACAGAATGAAGTAGTTTTAAGTTCTATCTCTATGGTTTGTTTCCTCTTGATGTATCCCTAAGCAGAGATGGGCGAAAAACACCTTCATTGAAAGGGGTTTCCAATCTTCCAAAAAACTACTACAGTCCTGAAATATCAGCATATATTTTTTCATCCAATCTTCATGATACTTTCATGTAGTGATCACTACAACAATCCCACTTGGCTGCCCAACTTTCGTTCTTCTAGGTTGAAGCATTCGTTTGCAGTAACAGTTTCAATTTTCACGTTTCACTCTGTTTTCTCATATACGGATAGGTGTAGTTAGAACTCTAAATCAAACACGGTTTGTGCTAGCTTCTTGAAACTTGACACAATGAAGTAGTTCCATGTTCTATCTCTATGGTTTCTTTCCGCTTGATTAAGCCCTAAGCAGAGCCTGTCGAAAACAAACTTTCATTGAAAAGGTCTTCCAAGCTTCCAAAAAACCATGAGTCTCCTGAATTCTCAGCATATATTTTTTCATCTAATCTTCACAATACTTTCAGGTAATCATCACTACAACAATCTCACTTGGCTGCCCAAGTTTTGTAATTCTAGGTTGAAGCATTCGTTTGCACTAACAGTTTCGATTGTTAGGTTTCACTCTGTTTTCTCCTATATGTATAGATGTAGTTGGAACTGTAAATCAAACACGGTTTGTGGTAGCTTCTTGAAATTTCACAGAATGAAGTAGTTTTAAGTTCTATCTCTATGGTTTGTTTCCTCTTGATGTAGCCCTAAGCAGAGATGAGCGAAAACACCTTCATTGAGAGGGGTTTCCAATCTTCCAAAAAACTACTAAAGTGCTGAAATATCAGCATATATTTTTTCATCCAATCTTCATGATACTTTAATGTAGTGATCACTACAACAATCCCACTTGGCTGCCCAAATTTCGTTCTTCTAAGTTGAAGCATTCGTTTTCAGTAACAGTTTCAATTTTCACGTTTCACTCTGTTTTCTCATATACGGATAGGTGTAGTTAGAACTCTAAATCAAACACGGTTTGTGCTAGCTTCTTGAAACTTGACACAATGAAGTAGTTCCATGTTCTATCTCTATGGTTTGTTTCCGCTTGATTAAACACTAAGCAGAGCCTGTCGGGCACAAACTTTCATTGAAAAGGACTTCCAAGCTTCCAAAAAACCATGAGTCTCCTGAATTTTCAGCATATATTTTTTCATCCAAACTTCACAATACTTTCAGGTAATCATCACTACAACAATCTCACTTGGCTGCCCAAGTTTCGTACTTCTAGGTTGAAGCATTCGTTTGCACTAACAGTTTCGATTGTTAGGTTTCACTCTGTTTTCTGCTATATGGATAGATGTAGTTGGAACCGTAAATCAAACACGGTTTGTGGTAGCTTCTTGAAACTTCACAGAATGAAGTAGTTTTAAGTTCCATCTCTATGGTTTGTTTCCTCTTGATGTAGCCCGAAGCAGAGATGGGCGAAAAACACCTTCATTGAAAGGGGTTTCCAATCTTCCAAAAAACTACAAAAGTCCTGAAATATCAGCATACATTTTTTCATCCAATCTTCATGATACTTTCAGGTAATGGTCACTACAACAATCCCACTTGGCTGCGCAACTTTCGTTCTTCTAGGTTGAAGCATTCGTTTGCAGTAACAGTTTCAATTTTCACGTTTCACTCTGTTTTCTCATATACGGATAGGTGTAGTTAGAACTCTAAATCAAACACGGTTTGTGCTAGCTTCTTGAAACTTGACACAATGAAGTAGTTCCATGTTCTATCTCTATGGTTTGTTTCCGCTTGATTAAGCCCTAAGTATAGCCTGTCGGAAACAAACTTTCATTGAAAAGGTTTTCCAAGCTTCCAAAAAACCATGAGTCTCCTGAATTTTCAGCATATATTTTTTCATCTAATCTTCACAATACTTTCAGGTAATCATCACTACAACAATCTCACTTGGCTGCCCAAGTTTTGTAATTCTAGGTTGAAGCATTCGTTTGTACTAACAGTTTCGATTGTTAGGTTTCACTCTGTTTTCTCCTATATGGATAGATGTAGTTGGAACTGTAAATCAAACACGGTTTGTGGTAGCTTCTTGAAACTTCACAGAATGAAGTAGTTTTAAGTTCTATCTCTATGGTTTGTTTCCTCTTGATGTAGCCCTAAGCAGAGATGGGCGAAAAACACCTTCATTGAAAGGGGTTTCCAATCTTCCAAAAAACTACTAAAGTCCTGAAATATCAGCATATATTTTTTCATCCAATCTTCATGATACTTTCATGTAGTGATCAGTACAACAATCCCACTTGGCTGCCCAACTTTCGTTCTTCTAAGTTGAAGCATTCGTTTTCAGGAACAGTTTCAATTTTCACGTTTCACTCTGTTTTCTCATATACGGATAGGTGTAGTTAGAACTCTAAATCAACACGGTTTGTGCTAGCTTATTGAAACTTGACACAATGAAGTAGTTCCCTGTTCTATCTCCATAGTTTGTTTCCACTTAATTAAGCTCTAAGCAGAGACTTGCGGGCAAACACCTTCATTGAAAAGGTCTTCCAAGCTTCCAAAAACCATGAATCTCCTGAATTCTCAGCATATATTTTTTCATCCAATCTCCACAATACTTTTAGGTAATCATCACTACAACAATCTCACTTGGCTGCCCAAGTTTCGTACTTCTAGGTTGAAGCATTCGTTTGCACTAACAGTTTCGATTGTTAGGTTTCACTCTGTTTTCTGCTATATGGATAGATGTAGTTGGAACCGTAAATCAAACACGGTTTGTGCTAGCTCCTTGAAACTTCACAGAATTAAGTAGTTCTAAATGCTATCTCTATGGATTGTTTCCTCTTGATGTAGCCCTAAGCAGAGATGGGCTAAAAACACCTTCATTGAAAGGGGTTTCCAATCTTCCAAAAAACTACTACAGTCCTGAAATATCAGCATATATTTTTTCATCCAATCTTCATGATACTTTCATGTAGTGATCACTACAACAATCCCACTTGGCTGCCCAACTTTCGTTCTTCTAAGTTGAAGCATTCGTTTTCAGTAACAGTTTCAATTTTCACGTTTCACTCTGTTTTCTCATATAGGGATAGGTGTAGTTAGAACTCTAAATCAAACACGGTTTGTGCTAGCTTCTTGAAACTTGACACAATGAAGTAGTTCCATGTTCTATCTCCATAGTTTGTTTCCGCTTAATTAAGCCCTAAGCAGAGACTTGCGGGCAAACACCTTCATTGAAAAGGTCTCCAAGCTTCCAAAAAACCATGAGTCTCCTGAATTCTCAGCATATATTTTTTCATCCAATCTTCACAATACTTTCAGGTAATCATCACTACAACAATTTCACTTGGCTGCCCAAGTTTCGTACTTCTATGTTGAAGCATTCGTTTTTACTAACAGTTTCGATTGTTAGGTTTCACTCTGTTTTCTGCTATATGGATAGATGTAGTTGGAACCGTAAATCAAACACGGTTTGTGCTGGCTTCTTCAAACTTCACAGAATGAAGTAGTTCTAAGTTCTATCTCTATGGATTGTTTCCTCTTGATGTAGCCCTAAGCAGAGATGGGCGAAAAACACCTTCATTGAAAGGGGTTTCCAATCTTCCAAAAAACTACAAAAGTCCTGAAGTATCAGCATACATTTTTTCATCCAATCTTCATGATACTTTCAGGTAATGGTCACTACAACAATCCCACTTGGCTGCCCAACTTTCGTTCTTCTAGGTTGAAGCATTCGTTTGCAGTAACAGTTTCATTTTCACGTTTCACTCTGTTTTCTCATATACGGATAGGTGTAGTTAGAACTCTAAATCAAACACGGTTTGTGCTAGCTTCTTGAAACTTGACACAAGGAAGCAGTTCCATGTTCTATCACTATGGTTTGTTTCCTCTTGATTAAGCCCTAAGTAGAGCCTGTCGGAAACAAGCTTTCATTGAAAAGGTCTTCCAAGCTTCCAAAAAACCATGAGTCTCCTGAATTCTCAGCATATATTTTTTCATCCAATCTTCACAATACTTTCAGGTAATCATCACTACAACAATCTCACTTGGCTGCCCAAGTTTCGTACTTCTAGGTTGAAGCATTCGTTTGCACTAACAGTTTCGATTGTTTGGTTTCACTCTGTTTTCTGCTATATGGATAGATGTAGTTGGAACCGTAAATCAAACACGGTTTGTGCTAGCTTCTTGAAACTTCACAGAATGAAGTAGTTCTAAGTGCTATCTCTATGGATTGTTTCCTCTTGATGTAGCCATAAGCAGAGATGGGCGAAAAACACCTTCATTGAAAGGGGTTTTCAATCTTCCAAAAAACTACTACAGTCCTGAAATATCAGCATATATTTTTTCATCCAATCTTCATGATACTTTCATGTAGTGATCACTACAACAATCCACTTGGCTGCCCAACTTTCGTTCTTCTAAGTTGAAGCATCATTTTTCAGTAACAGTTTCAATTTTCACGTTTCACTCTGTTTTCTCATATACTGATATTTGTAGTTAGAACTCTAAATCAAACACGGTTTGTGCTAGCTTCTTGAAACTTGACACAATGAAGTAGTTCCATGTTCTATCTCCAGAGTTTGTTTCCGCTTAATTAAGCCCTAAGCAGAGACTTGCGGGCAAACACCTTCATTGAAAAGGTCTTCCAAGCTTCCAAAAAACCATGAGTCTCCTGAATTCTCAGCATATATTTTTTCATCCAATCTTCACAATACTTTCAGGTAATCATCACTACAACAATCTCACTTGGCTGCCCAAGTTTTGTAATTCTAGGTTGAATCATTCGTTTTTACTAACAGTTTCGATTGTTAGGTTTCACTCTGTTTTCTGCTATATGGATAGATGTAGTTGGAACTGTAAATCAAACACGGTTTGTGCTAGCTTCTTGAAACTTCACAGAATGAAGTAGTTCTAAGTGCTATCTCTATGGACTGTTTCCTCTTGATGTAGCCCTAAGCAGAGATGGGCGAAAAACACCTTCATTGAAAAAGGTTTCCAATCTTCCCAAAATCTACAAAAGTCCTGAAATCTCTGCATATATTTTTTCATCCAATCTTCATGATACTTTCAGGTAATGATCACTACAACAATCCCACTTGGCTGCCCAACTTTCGTTCTTCTAGGTTGAAGGATTCGTTTGCAGTAACAGTTTCAATTTTCACGTTTCACTCTGTTTTCTCATATACGGATAGGTGTAGTTAGAACTCTAAATCAAACACGGTTTGTGCTAGCTTCTTGAAACTTGACACAATGAAGTAGTTCCATGTTCTATCTCTATGGTTTGTTTCCGCTTGATTAAGCCCTAAGCAGAGACTTGCGGGCATACACCTTCATTTAAAAGGTCTTCCAAGCTTCCAAAAAACCATGAGTCTCCTGAATTCTCAGCATATATTTTTTCATCCAATCTTCACAATACTTTCAGGTAATCATCACTACAACAATCTCACTTGGCTGCCCAAGTTTTGTAATTCTAGGTTGAAGCATTCGTTTGCACTAACAGTTTCGATTGTTAGGTTTCACTCTGTTTTCTCCTATATGGATAGATGTAGTTGGAACTGTAAATCAAACACGGTTTGTGCTAGCTACTTGAAACTTCATAGAATGAAGTAGTTCTAAGTGCTCTCTCTATGGTTTGTTTCCTCTTGATGTAGCCCTAAGCAGAGATGGGCGAAAAACACCTTCATTGAAAGGGGTTTCCAATCTTCCAAAAAACTACAAAAGTCCTGAAATATCAGCATACATTTATTCATCCAATCTTCATGATACTTTCAGGTAATGGTCACTACAACAATCCCACTTGGCTGCCAACTTTCGTTCTTCTAGGTTGAAGCATTCGTTTGCAGTAACAGTTTCAATTTTCACGTTTCACTCTGTTTTCTCATATACGGATAGGTGTAGTTAGAACTCTCAATCAAACACGGTTTGTGCTAGCTTCTTGAAACTTGACACAATGAAGTCGTTCCATGTTCTATCTCTATGGTTTGTTTCCGCTTGATTAAGCCCTAAGCAGAGCCTGTCGGGCACAAACTTACATTGAAAAGTTCTTCCAAGCTTCCAAAAAACCATGAGTCTCCTGAATTCTCAGCATATATTTTTTCATCCAATCTTCACAATACTTTCAGGTAATCATCACTACAACAATCTCACTTGGCTGCCCAAGTTTCGTACTTCTAGGTTGAAGCATTTGTTTGCACTAAGAGTTTCGATTCTTAGGTTTCACTCTGTTTTCTGCTATATGGATAGATCTAGTTGGAACCGTAAATCAAACACGGTTTGTGCTAGCTTCTTGAAACTTCACAGAATGAAGTAGTTCTAAGTGCTATCTCTATGGATTGTTTCCTCTTGATGTAGCCCTAAGCAGAGATGGGCGAAAAACACCTTCATTGAAAGGGGTTTCCAATCTTCCAAAAAACTACAAAAGTCCTGAAATATCAGCATACATTTTTTCATCCAATCTTCATGATACTTTCAGGTAATGGTCACTACAACAATCCCACTTGGCTGCCCAAATTTCGTTCTTCTAGGTTGAAGGATTCGTTTGCAGTAACAGTTTCAATTTTCACGTTTCACTCTGTTTTCTCATATACGGATAGGTGTAGTTAGAACTCTAAATCAAAAACGGTTTGTGCTAGCTTCTTCAAACTTGACACAATGAAGTAGTTCCATGTTCTATCTCTATGGTTTGTTTCCGCTTGATTAAGCCCTAAGCAGAGCCTGTCAGAAACAAACTTTCATTGAAAAGGTCTTCCAAGCTTCCAAAAAACCATGAGTCTCCTGAATTCTCAGCATATATTTTTTCATGCAATCTTCACAATACTTTCAGGTAATCATCACTACAACAATCTCACTTGGCTGCCCAAGTTTCGTACTTCTAGGTTGAAGCATTCGTTTGCACTAACAGTTTCGATTGTTAGGTTTCACTCTGTTTTCTGCTATATGGATAGATCTAGTTGGAACCGTAAATCAAACACGGTTTGTGCTAGCTTCTTGAAACTTCACAGAATGAAGTAGTTCTAAGTGCTATCTCTATGGATTGTTTCCTCTTGATGTAGCCCTAAGCAGAGATGGGCGAAAAACACCTTCATTGAAAGGGGTTTCCAATCTTCCAAAACTACAAAAGTCCTGAAATATCAGCATACATTTTTTCATCCAATCTTCATGATACTTTCAGGTAATGGTCACTACAACAATCCCACTTGGCTGCCCAACTTTCGTTCTTCTAGGTTGAAGCATTCGTTTGCAGTAACAGTTTCAATTTTCACTTTTCACTCTGTTTTCTCATATACGGATAGGTGTAGTTAGAAGTCTAAATCAAACACGGTTTGTGCTAGCTTCTCGAAACTTGACACAATGAAGTAGTTCCATGTTCTATCTCTATGGTTTGTTTCTGCTTGATGTAGCCCTAAGCAGAGCCTGTCGGGCACAAACTTTCATTGAAAAGGTCTTCCAAGCTTCCAAAAAACCATGAGTCTCCTGAATTCTCAGCATATATTTTTTCATCCAATCTTCACAATACTTTCAGGTAATCATCACTACAACAATCTCACTTGGCTGCCCAAGTTTTGTAATTCTAGGTTGAATCATTCGTTTGCACTAACAGTTTCGATTGTTAGGTTTCACTCTGTTTTCTGCTATATGGATAGATGTAGTTGGAACTGTAAATCAAACACGGTTTGTGCTAGCTTCTTGAAACTTCACAGAATGAAGTAGTTCTAAGTGCTATCTCTATGGTTTGTTTCCTCTTGATGTAGCCCTAAGCAGAGATGGGCGAAAAACACCTTCATTGAAAGGGGTTTCCAATCTTCCAAAATCTACAAAAGTCCTGAAATCTCTGCATATATTTTTTCATCCAATCTTCATGATACTTTCAGGTAATGATCATTACAACAATCCCACTTGGCTGCCCAACTTTCGTTCTTCTAGGTTGAAGGATTCGTTTGCAGTAACAGTTTCAATTTTCACGTTTCACTCTGTTTTCTCATATACGGATAGGTGTAGTTAGAACTCTAAATCAAACACGGTTTGTGCTAGATTCTTGAAACTTGACACAATGAAGTAGTTCCCTGTTCTATCTCTATGGTTTGTTTGTGCTTGATTAAGCACTAAGCACAGCCTGTCGGGCACAAACTTTCATTGAATAGGTCTTCCAAGCTTCCAAAAAACCATGAGTCTCCTGAATTCTCAGCACATATTTTTTCATCCAATCTTCACAATACTTTCAGGTAATCATCACTACAACAATCTCACTTGGCTGCCCAAGTTTCGTACTTCTAAGTTGAAGCATTCGTTTGCACTAACAGTTTCGATTGTTAGGTTTCACTCTGTTTTCTCCTATATGGATAGATGTAGTTGGAACCGTAAATCAAACACGGTTTGTGCTAGCTTCTTGAGACTTCACAGAATGAAGTAGTTTTAAGTTCTATCTCTATGGTTTGTTTCCTCTTGATGTAGCCCTAAGCAGAGATGGGCGAAAAACACCTTCATTGAAAGGGGTTTCCAATCTTCCAAAAAACTACTAAAGTCCTGAAATATCACCATATATTTTTTCATCCAATCTTCATGATACTTTAATGTAGTGATCACTACAACAATCCCACTTGGCTGCCCAACTTTCGTTCTTCTAAGTTGAAGCATTCGTTTTCAGTAACAGTTTCAATTTTCACGTTTCACTCTGTTTTCTCATATACGGATAGGTGTAGTTAGAACTCTAAATCAAAAACGGTTTGTGCTAGCTTCTTGAAACTTGACACAATGAAGTAGTTCCATGTTCTATCTCTATGGTTTGTTTCCGCTTGATTAAGCCCTAAGCAGAGCCTGTCAGAAACAAACTTTCATTGAAAAGGTCTTCCAAGCTTCCAAAAAACCATGAGTCTCCTGAATTCTCAGCATATATTTTTTCATGCAATCTTCACAATACTTTCAGGTAATCATCACTACAACAATCTCACTTGGCTGCCCAAGTTTCGTACTTCTAGGTTGAAGCATTCGTTTGCACTAACAGTTTCGATTGTTAGGTTTCACTCTGTTTTCTGCTATATGGATAGATCTAGTTGGAACCGTAAATCAAACACGGTTTGTGCTAGCTTCTTGAAACTTCACAGAATGAAGTAGTTCTAAGTGCTATCTCTATGGATTGTTTCCTCTTGATGTAGCCCTAAGCAGAGATGGGCGAAAAACACCTTCATTGAAAGGGGTTTCCAATCTTCCAAAACTACAAAAGTCCTGAAATATCAGCATACATTTTTTCATCCAATCTTCATGATACTTTCAGGTAATGGTCACTACAACAATCCCACTTGGCTGCCCAACTTTCGTTCTTCTAGGTTGAAGCATTCGTTTGCAGTAACAGTTTCAATTTTCACTTTTCACTCTGTTTTCTCATATACGGATAGGTGTAGTTAGAACTCTAAATCAAACACGGTTTGTGCTAGCTTCTCGAAACTTGACACAATGAAGTAGTTCCATGTTCTATCTCTATGGTTTGTTTCTGCTTGATGTAGCCCTAAGCAGAGCCTGTCGGGCACAAACTTTCATTGAAAAGGTCTTATAAGCTTCCAAAAAACCATGAGTCTCCTGAATTCTCAGCATATATTTTTTCATCCAATCTTCACAATATTTCAGGTAATCATCACTACAACAATCTCACTTGGCTGCCCAAGTTTTGTAATTCTACGTTGAATCATTCGTTTGCACTAACAGTTTCGATTGTTAGGTTTCACTCTGTTTTCTCCTATATGGATAGATGTAGTTGGAACTGTAAATCAAACACGGTTTGTGCTAGCTTCTTGAAACTTGACACAATGAAGTAGTTCCATGTTCTATCTCTATGGTTTGTTTCCGCTTGATTAAGCCCTAAGCAGAGCCTGTCGGGCACAAACTTACATTGAAAAGGTCTTCCAAGCTTCCAAAAAACCATGAGTCTCCTGAATTCTCAGCATATATTTTTTCATCCAATCTTCACAATACTTTCAGGTAATCATCACTACAACAATCTCACTTGGCTGCCCAAGTTTCGTACTTCTAGGTTGAAGCATTCGTTTGCACTAAGAGTTTCGATTCTTAGGTTTCACTCTGTTTTCTGCTATATGGATAGATCTAGTTGGAACCGTAAATCAAACACGGTTTGTGCTAGCTTCTTGAAACTTCACAGAATGAAGTAGTTCTAAGTGCTATCTCTATGGATTGTTTCCTCTTGATGTAGCCCTAAGCAGAGATGGGCGAAAAACACCTTCATTGAAAGGGGTTTCCAATCTTCCAAAAAACTACAAAAGTCCTGAAATATCAGCATACATTTTTTCATCCAATCTTCATGATACTTTCAGGTAATGGTCACTACAACAATCCCACTTGGCTGCCCAAATTTCGTTCTTCTAGGTTGAAGGATTCGTTTGCAGTAACAGTTTCAATTTTCACGTTTCACTCTGTTTTCTCATATACGGATAGGTGTAGTTAGAACTCTAAATCAAAAACGGTTTGTGCTAGCTTCTTCAAACTTGACACAATGAAGTAGTTCCATGTTCTATCTCTATGGTTTGTTTCCGCTTGATTAAGCCCTAAGCAGAGCCTGTCAGAAACAAACTTTCATTGAAAAGGTCTTCCAAGCTTCCAAAAAACCATGAGTCTCCTGAATTCTCAGCATATATTTTTTCATGCAATCTTCACAATACTTTCAGGTAATCATCACTACAACAATCTCACTTGGCTGCCCAAGTTTCGTACTTCTAGGTTGAAGCATTCGTTTGCACTAACAGTTTCGATTGTTAGGTTTCACTCTGTTTTCTGCTATATGGATAGATCTAGTTGGAACCGTAAATCAAACACGGTTTGTGCTAGCTTCTTGAAACTTCACAGAATGAAGTAGTTCTAAGTGCTATCTCTATGGATTGTTTCCTCTTGATGTAGCCCTAAGCAGAGATGGGCGAAAAACACCTTCATTGAAAGGGGTTTCCAATCTTCCAAAACTACAAAAGTCCTGAAATATCAGCATACATTTTTTCATCCAATCTTCATGATACTTTCAGGTAATGGTCACTACAACAATCCCACTTGGCTGCCCAACTTTCGTTCTTCTAGGTTGAAGCATTCGTTTGCAGTAACAGTTTCAATTTTCACTTTTCACTCTGTTTTCTCATATACGGATAGGTGTAGTTAGAACTCTAAATCAAACACGGTTTGTGCTAGCTTCTCGAAACTTGACACAATGAAGTAGTTCCATGTTCTATCTCTATGGTTTGTTTCTGCTTGATGTAGCCCTAAGCGGAGCCTGTCGGGCACAAACTTTCATTGAAAAGGTCTTATAAGCTTCCAAAAAACCATGAGTCTCCTGAATTCTCAGCATATATTTTTTCATCCAATCTTCACAATACTTTCAGGTAATCATCACTACAACAATCTCACTTGGCTGCCCAAGTTTTTTAATTCTATGTTGAATCATTCGTTTGCACTAACAGTTTCGATTGTTAGGTTTCACTCTGTTTTCTCCTATATGGATAGATGTAGTTGGAACTGTAAATCAAACACGGTTTGTGCTAGCTTCTTGAAACTTCACAGAATGAAGTAGTTCTAAGTGCTCTCTCTATGCTTTGTTTCCTCTTGATGTAGCCCTAAGCAGAGATGGGCGAAAAACACCTTCATTGAAAGGGGTTTCCAATCTTACAAAATCTACAAAATTCCTGAAATCTCTGCATATATTTTTTCATCCAATCTTCATGATACTTTCAGGTAATGATCACTACAACAATCCCACTTGGCTGCCCAACTTTCGTTCTTCTAGGTTGAAGCATTCGTTTGCAGTAACAGTTTCAATTTTCACGTTTCACTCTGTTTTCTCATATACGGATAGGTGTAGTTAGAACTCTCAATCAAACACGGTTTGTGCTAGCTTCTTGAAACTTGACACAATGAAGTAGTTCCATGTTCTATCTCTATGGTTTGTTTCCGCTTGATTAAGCCCTAAGCAGAGACTTGCGGGCAAACACCTTCATTGAAAAGGTCTTCCAAGCTTCCAAAAAACCATGAGTCTCCTGAATTCTCAGCATATATTTTTTCATCCAATCTTCACAATACATTCAGGTAATCATCACTACAACAATCTCACTTGGCTGCCCAAGTTCGTACTTCTAGGTTGAAGCATTCGTTTGCACTAACAGTTTCAATTGTTAGGTTTCACTCTGTTTTCTGCTATATGGATAGATGTAGTTGGAACTGTAAATCAAACACGGTTTGTGCTAGCTTCTTGAAACTTCACAGAATGAAGTAGTTCTAAGTGCTATCTCTATGGATTGTTTCCTCTTGATGTAGCCCTAAGCAGAGATGGGCGAAAAACACCTTCATTGAAAGGGGTTTCCAATCTTCCAAAAAACTACAAAAGTCCTGAAATATAAGCATACATTTTTTCATCCAATCTTCATGATACTTTCAGGCAATGGTCACTACAACAATCCCACTTGGCTGCCCAACATTCGTTCTTCTAGGTTGAAGCATTCGTTTGCAGTAACAGTTTCAATTTTCACGTTTCACTCTCTTTTCTCATATACGGATAGGTGTAGTTAGAACTCTCAATCAAAAACGGTTTGTGCTAGCTTCTTCAAACTTGACACAATGAAGTAGTTCCATGTTCTATCTCTATGGTTTGTTTCTGCTTGATTAAGCCCTAAGCAGAGCCTGTCGGGCACAAACTTACATTGAAAAGGTCTTCCAAGCTTCCAAAAAACCATGAGTCTCCTGAATTCTCAGCATATATTTTTTCATCCAATCTTCACAATACTTTCAGGTAATCATCACTACAACAATCTCACTTGGCTGCCCAAGTTTCGTACTTCTAGGTTGAAGCATTCGTTTGCACTAACAGTTTCGATTGTTACGTTTCACTCTGTTTTCTGCTATATGGATAGATCTAGTTGGAACCGTAAATCAAACACGGTTTGTGCTAGCTTCTTGAAACTTCACAGAATGAAGTAGTTCTAAGTTCTATCTCTATGGATTGTTTCCTCTTGATGTAGCCCTAAGCAGAGATGGGCGAAAAACACCTTCATTGAAAGGGGTTTCCAATCTTCCAAAAAACTACAAAAGTCCTGAAATATCAGCATACATTTTTTCATCCAATCTTCATGATACTTTCAGGTAATGGTCACTACAACAATCCCACTTGGCTGCCCAACTTTCGTTCTTCTAGGTTGAAGCATTCGTTTGCAGTAACAGTTTCAATTTTCACGTTTCACTCTGTTTTCTCATATACGGATAGGTGTAGTTAGAAGTCTAAATCAAACACGGTTTGTGCTAGCTTCTCGAAACTTGATACAATGAAGTAGTTCCATGTTCTATCTCTATGGTTTGTTTCTGCTTGATGTAGCCCTAAGCAGAGCCTGTCGGGCACAAACTTTCATTGAAAAGGTCTTCCAAGCTTCCAAAAAACCATGAGTCTCCTGAATTCTCAGCATATATTTTTTCATCCAATCTTCACAATACTTTCAGGTAATCATCACTACAACAATCTCACTTGGCTGCCCAAGTTTTGTAATTCTAGGTTGAATCATTCGTTTGCACTAACAGTTTCGATTGTTAGGTTTCACTCTGTTTTCTCCTATATGGATAGATGTAGTTGGAACTGTAAATCAAACACGGTTTGTGCTAGCTTCTTGAAACTTCACAGAATGAAGTAGTTCTAAGTGCTATCTCTATGGTTTGTTTCCTCTTGATGTAGCCCTAAGCAGAGATGGGCGAAAAACACCTTCATTGAAAAAGGTTTCCAATCTTCCAAAATCTACAAAATTCCTGAAATCTCTGCATATATTTTTTCATCCAATCTTCATGATACTTTCAGGTAATGATCACTACAACAATCCCACTTGGCTGCCCATCTTTCGTTCTTCTAGGTTGAAGCAATTCGTTTGCAGTAACAGTTCAATTTTCCGTTTCACTCTGTTTTCTCAAATACGGATAGGTGTAGTTAGAACTCTCCAAACAAACACGGCTTGTGCTATCTTCTTGAAACTTGACACAATGAAGTAGTTTCCATGTTCTATCTCTATGGTTTGTTTCTGCTTGATTAAGCCCTAAGCAGAGACTTGCGGGCAAACACCTTCCATTGAAAAGGTCTTCCAAGCTTCCAAAAAACCATGAGTCTCCTGAATTCTCAGCACTATATTTTTTTCATCCAATCTTCACAATACTTTCAGGTAATCATCACTAAAACAATCTCACTTGGCTGCCCAAGTTTCGTACTTCTAGGTTGAAGCATTCGTTTGCACTAACAGTTTCGATTGTTAGGTTTCACTCTGTTTTCTGCTATATGATAGATGTAGTTGGAACTGTAAATCAAACACGGTTGTCTAGCTTCTTGAAACTTCACAGAATGAAGTAGTTCTAAGTGCTATCTCTATGGATTAGTTTCCTCTTGATGTAGCACTAACCAGAGATGGGCGAAAAAACACCTTCATTGAAAGTGGTTTCCAATCTTCCAAAAAAACTACAAAAGTCCTGAAATATCAGCATACATTTTTTCATCCAATTCTTCATTATACTTTCAGGTAATGGTCACGACAACATCCCACTTGGCTGCCCAACTTTCGTTCTTCTAGGTTGAAGCATTCGTTTGCAGTAACAGTTTCAATTTTCACTTTTCACTCTGTTTTCTCATATACGGACAGGTGTACTTAGGACTCTAAATCAAACACGGTTTGTGCTAGCTTCTCGAAACTTGACACAATGAAGTAGTTCCATGTTCCATCTCTATGGTTTGTTTTCTGCTTGATGTAGCCCTAAGCAGAGCCTGTCGGGCACAAACTTACATTGAAAAGGTCTTCCAAGCTTCCAAAAAACCATGAGTCTCATGAATTTCTCAGCATTATTTTTTCATCCAATTTCACAAATACTTTCAGGTAATCATCACTACAACAATCTCACTTGGCTGCCCAAGTTTCGTACTTCTAGGTTGAAGCATTCGTTTGCACTAACAGTTTCGATTGTTTGGTTTCACTCTGTTTTCTGCTATATGGATAGATGTAGTTGGAACTGTAAATCAAACACGTGTTGTGCTAGCTTCTTGAAACTTCACAGAATGAAGTAGTTCTAAGTGCTCTCTCTATGGTTTGTTTCCTCTTGATGTAGCCCTAAGCAGAGATGGGCGAAAAACACCTTCATTGAAAGGGGTTTCCATCTTCCAAAATCTACAAAAATCCTGAAATCTCTGCATATATTTTTTTCATCCAATCTTCATGATACTTTCAGGTAATGATCACTACAACATCCCACTTGGCTGCCCAACTTTCATTCTTCTAGGTTGAAGCATTCGTTTGCAGTAACAGTTTCAATTTTCACGTTTCACTTCGTTTTCTCATATACGGATAGGTGTAGTTTAGAACTCTCAATCAAACACGGTTTGTGCTAGCTTCTTGAACTTGACACAATGAAGTAGTTCCATGTTCTATCTCTATGGTTTGTTTCCGCTTGATTAAGCCCTAAGCAGAGACTTGCGGGCAAACACCTTCATTGAAAAGGTCTTCCAAGCTTCAAAAAACCATGAGTCTCCTGAATTCTCAGCATTATATTTTGTCATCCAATCTTCACAATACTTTTCAGGTAATCATCACTACAACAATCTCACTTGGCTGCCCAAGTTCCGTAATTCTAGGTTGAAGCATTCGTTTGCACTAACAGTTTCGATTGTTAGGTTTCAATCTGTTTTCTGCTATATGGATAGATCTAGTTGGAACCGTAAATCAAACACGGTTTGTGCTAGCTTCTTGAAACTTCACAGAATGAAGTAGTTCTAAGTGCTATCTCTATGGATTGTTTCCTCTTGATGTAGCCCTAAGCAGAGATGGGCGAAAAACACCTTCATTGAAAGGGGTTTCCAATCTTCCAAAAAACTACAAAAGTCCTGAAATATCAGCATACATTTTTTCATCCAATCTTCATGATACTTTCAGGTAATGGTCACGACAACAATCCCACTTGGCTGCCCAAATTTCGTTCTTCTAGGTTGAAGCATTCGTTTGCAGTAACAGTTTCAATTTTCACTTTTCACTCTGTTTTCTCATATACGGATAGGTGTAGTTAGAACTCTAAATCAAACACGGTTTGTGCTAGCTTCTCGAAACTTGACACAATGAAGTAGTTCCATGTTCTATCTCTATGGTTTGTTTCTGCCTGATGTAGCCCTAAGCAGAGCCTGTCGGGCACAAACTTTCATTGAAAACGACTTCCAAGCTTCCAAAAAACCATGAGTCTCCTGAATTCTCAGCATATATTTTTTCATCCAATCTTCACAATACTTTCAGGTAATCATCACTACAACAATCTCACTTGGCTGCCCAAGTTTTGTAATTCTAGGTTGAATCATTCGTTTGCACTAACAGTTTCGATTGTTAGGTTTCACTCTGTTTTCTCCTATATGGATAGATGTAGTTGGAACTGTAAATCAAACACGGTTCGTGCTAGCTTCTTGAAACTTCACAGAATGAAGTAGTTCTAAGTGCTCTCTCTATGGTTTGTTTCCTCTTGATGTAGCCCTAAGCAGAGATGGGCGAAAAACACCTTCATTGAAAGGGGTTTCCAGTCTTCCAAAAAACTACAAAAGTCCTGAAATATCAGCATACATTTTTTCATCCAATCTTCGTGATACTTTCAGGTAATGGTCACTACAACAATCCCACTTGGCTGCCCAACTTTCGTTCTTCTAGGTTGAAGCATTCGTTTGCAGTAACAGTTTCAATTTTCACGTTTCACTCTGTTTTCTCATATAAGGATAGGTGTAGTTAGAACTCTCAATCAAACACGGTTTGTGCTAGCTTCTTGAAACTTGACACAATGAAGTAGTTCCATGTTCTATCTCTATGGTTTGTTTCCGCTTGATTAAGCCCTAAGCAGAGCCTGTCGGGCACAAACTTACATTGAAAAGGTCTTCCAAGCTTCCAAAAAACCATGAGTCTCCTGAATTCTCAGCATATATTTTTTCATCCAATCTTCACAATACTTTCAGGTAATCATCACTACAACAATCTCACTTGGCTGCCCAAGTTTCGTACTTCTAGGTTGAAGCATTCGTTCGCACTAACAGTTTCGATTGTTAGGTTTCACTCTATTTTCTGCTATATGGATAGATCTAGTTGGAACCGTAAATCAAACACGGTTTGTGCTAGCTTCTTGAAACTTCACAGAATGAAGTAGTTCTAAGTGCTATCTCTATGGATTGCTTCCTCTTGATGTAGCCCTAAGCAGAGATGGGCGAAAAACACCTTCATTGAAAGGGGTTTCCAATCTTCCAAAAAACTACAAAAGTCCTGAAATATCAGCATACATTTTTTCATCCAATCTTCATGATACTTTCAGGTAATGGTCACTACAACAATCCCACTTGGCTGCCCAACTTTCGTTCTTCTAGGTTGAAGCATTCGTTTGCAGTAACAGTTTCAATTTTCACGTTTCACTCTGTTTTCTCATATACGGATAGGTGTAGTTAGACCTCTCAATCAAACACGGTTTGTGCTAGCTTCTTGAAACTTGACACAATGAAGTAGTTCCATGTTCTATCTCTATGGTTTGTTTCCGCTTGATTAAGCCCTAAGCAGAGCCTGTTGGGCACAAACTTACATTGAAAAGGTCTTCCAAGCTTCCAAAAAACCATGAGTCTCCTGAATTCTCAGCATATATTTTTTCATCCAATCTTCACAATACTTTCAGGTAATCATCACTACAACAATCTCACTTGGCTGCCAAAGTTTCGTACTTCTACGTTGAAGCATTCGTTTGCACTAACAGTTTCGATTGTTAGCTTTCACTCTGTTTTCTGCTATATGGATAGAACTAGTTGGAACCGTAAATCAAACACGGTTTGTGCTAGCTTCTTGAAACTTCACAGAATGAAGTAGTTCTAAGTGCTATCTCTATGGATTGTTTCCTCTTGATGTAGCCCTAAGCAGAGATGGGCGAAAAACACCTTCATTGAAAGGGGTTTCCAATCTTCCAAAAAACTACAAAAGTCCTGAAATATCAGCATACATTTTTTCATCCAATCTTCATGATACTTTCAGGTAATGGTCACTACAACAATCCCACTTGGCTGCCCAACTTTCGTTCTTCTAGGTTGAAGGATTCGTTTGCAGTAACAGTTTCAATTTTCACGTTTCACTCTGTTTTCTCATATACGGATAGGTGTAGTTAGAACTCTAAATCAAAAACGGTTTGTGATAGCTTCTTGAAACTTGACACAATGAAGTAGTTCCATGTTCTATCTCTATGGTTTGTTTCCGCTTGATTAAGCCCTAAGCAGAGCCTGTCGGAAACAAACTTTCATTGAAAGGTCTTCCAAGCTTCCAAAAAAACCATGAGTCTCCTGAATTCTCAGCATATTTTTTTCATCCAATCTTCACAATACTTTCAGGTAATCATCACTACAACAATCTCACTTGGCTGCCCAAGTTTCGTACTTCTAGGTTGAAGCATTCGTTTGCACTAACAGTTTCGATTGTTTGGTTTCACTCTGTTTTCTGCTATATGGATAGATGTAGTTGGACCTGTAAATCAAACACGGTTTGTGCTAGCTTCTTGAAACTTCACAGAATGAAGTAGTTCTAAGTGCTCTCTCTATGGTTTGTTTCCTCTTGATGTAGCCCTAAGCAGAGATGGGCGAAAAACACCTTCATTGAAAGGGGTTTCCAATCTTCCAAAAAACTACAAAAGTCCTGACATATCAGCATACATTTTTTCATCCAATCTTCATGATACTTTCAGGTAATGGTCACTACAACAATCCCACTTGGCTGCCCAACTTTCGTTCTTCTAGGTTGAAGGATTCGTTTGCAGTAACAGTTTCAATTTTCACGTTTCACTCTGTTTTCTCATATACGGATAGGTGTAGTTAGAACTCTAAATCAAACACGGTTTGTGCTAGCTTCTCGAAACTTGACACAATGAAGTAGTTCCATGTTCTATCTCTATGGTTTGTTTTTGCTTGATGTAGCCCTATGCAGAGCCTGTCGGGCACAAACTTTCATTGAAAAGGTCTTCCAAGCTTCCAAAAAACCATGAGTCTCCTGAATTCTCAGCATATATTTTTTCATCCAATCTTCACAATACATTCAGGTAATCATCACTACAACAATCTCACTTGGCTGCCCAAGTTTTGTAATTCTAGGTTGAATCATTCGTTTCCACTAACAGTTTCGATTGTTAGGTTTCACTCTGTTTTCTCCTATATGGATAGATGTAGTTGGAACTGTAAATCAAACACGGTTTGTGCTAGCTTTTTGAAACTTCACAGAATGAAGTAGTTCTAAGTGCTATCTCTATGGTTTGTTTCCTCTTGATGTAGCCCTAAGCAGAGATGGGCGAAAAACACCTTCATTGAAAGGGGTTTCCAATCTTCCAAAATCTACAAAATTCCTGAAATCTCTGCATATATTTTTTCATCCAATCTTCATGAAACTTTCAGGTAATGATCACTACAACAATCCCACTTGGCTGCCCAACTTTCGTTCTTCTAGGTTGAAGCATTCGTTTGCAGTAACAGTTTCAATTTTCATGTTTCACTCTGTTTTCTCATATATGGATAGGTGTAGTTAGAACTCTAAATCAAACACGGTTTGTGCTAGCTTCTTGAAACTTGACACAATGAAGTAGTTCCATGTTCTATCTCTATGGTTTGTTTCCGCTTGATTAAGCCCTAAGCAGAGACTTGCGGGCAAACACCTTCATTGAAAAGGTCTTCCAAGCTTCCAAAAAACCATGAGTCTCCTGAATTCTCAGCATATATTTTTTCATCCAATCTTCACAATACTTTCAGGTAATCATCACTACAACAATCTCACTTGGCTGCCCAAGTTTCGTACTTCTAGGTTGAAGCATTCGTTTGCACTAACAGTTTCGATTGTTAGGTTTCACTCTGTTTTCTGCTATATGGATAGATGTAGTTGGAACTGTAAATCAAACACGGTTTGTGCTAGATTCCTGAAACTTCACAGAATGAAGTAGTTCTAAGTGCTATCTCTATGGATTGTTTCCTCTTGATGTAGCCCTAAGCAGAGATGGGCGAAAAACACCTTCATTGAAAGGGGTTTCCAATCTTCTAAAAACTACAAAAGTCCTGAAATATCAGCATACATTTTTTCATCCAATCTTCATGATACTTTCAGGTAATGGTCACTACAACAATCCCACTTGGCTGCCCAACTTTCGTTCTTCTAGGTTGAAGCATTCGTTTGCAGTAACAGTTTCAATTTTCACTTTTCACTCTGTTTTCTCATATACGGATAGGTGTAGTTAGAAGTCTAAATCAAACACGGTTTGTGCTAGCTTTTCGAAACTTGACACAATGAAGTAGTTCCATCTTCTATCTCTATGGTTTGTTTCCGCTTGATTAAGCCCTAAGCAGAGACTTGCGGGCAAACACCTTCATTGAAAAGGTCTTCCAAGCTCCCAAAAAACCATGAGTCTCCTGAATTCTCAGCATATATTTTTTCATCCAATCTTCACAATACTTTCAGGTAATCATCACTACAACAATCTCACTTGGCTGCCCAAGTTTCGTAATTCTTGGTTGAAGCAATCGTTTGCACTAACAGTTTCGATTGTTAGGTTTCACTCTGTTTTCTGCTATATGGATAGATCTAGTTGGAACCATAAATCAAACACGGTTTGTGCTAGCTTCTTGAAACTTCACAGAATGAAGTAGTTCTAAGTGCTATCTCTATGGATTGTTTCCTCTTGATGTAGCCCTAAGCAGAGATGGGCGAAAAACACCTTCATTGAAAGGGGTTTGCAATCTTCCAAAAAACTACAAAAGTCCTGAAATATCAGCATACATTTTTTCATCCAATCTTCATGATACTTTCAGGTAATGGTCACTACAACAATCCCACTTGGCTGCCCAACTTTCGTTCTTCTAGGTTGAAGCATTCGTTTGCAGTAACAGTTTCAATTTTCACGTTTTACTCTGTTTTCTCATATACGGATAGGTGTAGTTAGAACTCTAAATCAAACACGGTTTGTGCTAGCTTCTCGAAACTTGACACAATGAAGTAGTTTCATGTTCTATCTCTATGGTTTGTTTCTGCTTGATGTAGCCCTAAGCAGAGCCTGTCGGGCACAAATTTTCATTGAAAAGGTCTTCCAAGCTTCCAAAAAACCATGAGTCTCCTGAATTCTCAGCATATATTTTTTCATCCAATCTTCACAATACTTTCAGGTAATCATCACTACAACAATCTCACTTGGCTGCCCAAGTTTTGTAATTCTAGGTTGAATCATTCGTTTGCACTAACAGTTTCGATTGTTAGGTTTCACTCTGTTTTCTCATATATGGATAGATGTAGTTGGAACTGTAAATCAAACACGGTTTGTGCTAGCTTCTTGAAACTTCACAGAATGAAGTAGTTCTAAGTGCTATCTCTATGGTTTGTTTCCTCTTGATGTAGCCCTAAGCAGAGATGGGCGAAAGACACCTTCATTGAAAGGGGTTTCCAATCTTCCAAAATCTACAAAATTCCTGAAATCTCTGCATATATTTTTTCATCCAATCTTCATGATACTTTCAGGTAATGATCACTACAACAATCCTACTTGGCTGCCCAACTTTCGTTCTTCTAGGTTGAAGCATTCGTTTGCAGTAACAGTTTCAATTTTCACTTTTCACTCTGTTTTCTCACATACGGATAGGTGTTGTTAGAAGTCTAAATCAAACACGGTTTGTGCTAGCTTCTCGAAACTTGACACAATGAAGTAGTTCCATCTTCTATCTCTATGGTTTGTTTCTGCTTGATGTAGCCCTAAGCAGAGCCTGTCGGGCACAAACTTTCATTTAAAAGGTCTTCCAGGCTTCCAAAAAACCATGACTCTCCTGAATTCTCAGCATATATTTTTTCATCCAATCTTCACAATACTTTCAGGTAATCATCACTACAACAATCTCACTTGGCTGCCCAAGTTTCATAATTCTAGGTTGAATCATTCGTTTGCACTAACAGTTTCGATTGTTAGGTTTCACTCTGTTTTCTCCTATATGGATAGATGTAGTTGGAACTGTAAATCAAACACGGTTTGTGCTAGCTTCTTGAAACTTCACAGAATGAAGTAGTTCTAAGTGCTATGTCTATGGATTGTTTCATCTTGATGTAGCCCTAAGCAGAGATGGGCGAAAATCACCTTCATTGAAAGGGGTTTGCAATCTTCCAAAAAACTACAAAATTCCTGAAATATCAGCATACATTTTTTCATCCAATCTTCATGATACTTTCAGGTAATGGTCACTACAACAATCCCACTTGGCTGCCCAACTTTCGTTCTTCTAGGTTGAAGCATTCGTTTGCAGTAACAGTTTCAATTTTCACGTTTCACTCTGTTTACTCATATACGGATAGGTGTAGTTAGAACTCTAAATCAAACACGGTTTGTGCTAGCTTCTTGAAACCTGGCACAATGAAGTAGTTCCATGTTCTATCTCTATGGTTTGTTTTCGCTTGATTAAGCCCTAAGCAGAGACTTGCGGGCAAACACCTTCATTGAAAAGGTCTTCCAATCTTCCAAAAAACCATGAGTCTCCTGAATTCTCAGCATATATTTTTTCATCCAATCTTCACAATACTTTCAGGTAATCATCACTACAACAATCTCACTTGGCTGCCCAAGTTTCGTACTTCTAGGTTGAAGCATTCGTTTGCACTAACAGTTTCGATTGTTAGGTTTCACTCTTTTTCTGCTATATGGATAGATCTAGTTGGAACCATAAATCAAACACGGTTTGTGCTAGCTTCTTGAAACTTCACAGAATGAAGTAGTTCTAAGTGCTATCTCTATGGATTGTTTCCTCTTGATGTAGCCCTAAGCAGAGATGGGCGAAAAAAACCTTCATTGAAAGGGGTTTCCAATCTTCCAAAAAACTACAAAAGTCCTGAAATATCAGCATATATTTTTTCATCCAATCTTCATGATACTTTCAGGTAATGGTCACTACAACAATCCCACTTGGCTGCCCAACTTTCGTTCTTCTAGGTTGAAGCATTCGTTTGCAGTAACAGTTTCAATTTTCACGTTTCACTCTGTTTTCTCATATACGGATAGGTGTAGTTAGAACTCTAAATCAAAAACGGTTTGTGATAGCTTCTTGAAACTTGACACAAAGAAGTAGTTCCATGTTCTATCTCTATGGTTTGTTTCTGCTTGATTAAGCCCTAAGCAGAGCCTGTCGGGCATAAACTTACATTGAAAAGGTCTTCCAAGCTTCCAAAAAACCATGAGTCTCCTGAATTCTCAGCATATATTTTTTCATCCAATCTTCACAATACTTTCAGGTAATCATCACTACAACAATCTCACTTGGCTGCCCAAGTTTCGTACTTCTAGGTTGAAGCATTCGTTTGCACTAACAGTTTCGATTGTTTGGTTTCACTCTGTTTTCTGCTATATGGATAGATGTAGTTGGAACCGTAAATCAAACACGGTTTGTGCTAGCTTCTTGAAACTTCACAGAATGAAGTAGTTCTAAGTGCTATCTCTATGGATTGTTTCCTCTTGATGTAGCCCTAAGCAGAGATGGGCGAAAAACACCTTCATTGAAAGGGGTTTCCAATCTTCCAAAAAACTACAAAAGTCCTGAAATATCAGCATACATTTTTTCATCCAATCTTCATGATACTTTCAGGTAATGGTCACTACAACAATCCCACTTGGCTGCCCAACTTTTGTTCTTCTAGGTTGAAGCATTCGTTTGCAGTAACAGTTTCAATTTTCACTTTTCACTCTGTTTTCTCATATACGGATAGGTGTAGGTAGAACTCTAAATCAAACACGGTTTGTGCTAGCTTCTCGAAACTTGACACAATGAAGTAGTTCCATGTTCTATCCCTATGGTTTGTTTCTGCCTGATGTAGCCCTAAGCAGAGCCTGTCGGGCAGAAACTTTCATTGAAAACGTCTTCAAAGCTTCCAAAAAACCATGAGTCTCCTGAATTCTCAGCATATATTTTTTCATCCAATCTTCACAATACTTTCAGGTAATCATCACTACAACAATCTCACTTGGCTGCCCAAGTTTTGTAATTCTAGGTTGAATCATTCGTTTGCACTAACAGTTTCGATTGTTAGGTTTCACTCTGTTTTCTCCTATATGGATAGATGTAGTTGGAACTGTAAATCAAACACGGTTTGTGCTAGCTTCTTGAAACTTCACAGAATGAAGTAGTTCTAAGTGCTCTCTCTATGGTTTGTTTCCTCTTGATGTAGCCCTAAGCAGAGATGGGCGAAAGACACCTTCATTGAAAGGGGTTTCCAATCTTCCAAAATCTACAAAATTCCTGAAATCTCTGCATATATTTTTTCATCCAATCTTCATGATACTTTCAGGTAATGATCACTACAACAATCCTACTTGGCTGCCCAACTTTCGTTCTTCTAGGTTGAAGCATTCGTTTGCAGTAACAGTTTCAATTTTCACTTTTCACTCTGTTTTCTCACATACGGATAGGTGTTGTTAGAAGTCTAAATCAAACACGGTTTGTGCTAGCTTCTCGAAACTTGACACAATGAAGTAGTTCCATCTTCTATCTCTATGGTTTGTTTCTGCTTGATGTAGCCCTAAGCAGAGCCTGTCGGGCACAAACTTTCATTTAAAAGGTCTTCCAGGCTTCCAAAAAACCATGACTCTCCTGAATTCTCAGCATATATTTTTTCATCCAATCTTCACAATACTTTCAGGTAATCATCACTACAACAATCTCACTTGGCTGCCCAAGTTTCATAATTCTAGGTTGAATCATTCGTTTGCACTAACAGTTTCGATTGTTAGGTTTCACTCTGTTTTCTCCTATATGGATAGATGTAGTTGGAACTGTAAATCAAACACGGTTTGTGCTAGCTTCTTGAAACTTCACAGAATGAAGTAGTTCTAAGTGCTATGTCTATGGATTGTTTCATCTTGATGTAGCCCTAAGCAGAGATGGGCGAAAATCACCTTCATTGAAAGGGGTTTGCAATCTTCCAAAAAACTACAAAAGTCCTGAAATATCAGCATACATTTTTTCATCCAATCTTCATGATACTTTCAGGTAATGGTCACTACAACAATCCCACTTGGCTGCCCAACTTTCGTTCTTCTAGGTTGAAGCATTCGTTTGCAGTAACAGTTTCAATTTTCACGTTTCACTCTGTTTACTCATATACGGATAGGTGTAGTTAGAACTCTAAATCAAACACGGTTTGTGCTAGCTTCTTGAAACCTGACACAATGAAGTAGTTCCATGTTCTATCTCTATGGTTTGTTTTCGCTTGATTAAGCCCTAAGCAGAGACTTGCGGGCAAACACCTTCATTGAAAAGGTCTTCCAATCTTCCAAAAAACCATGAGTCTCCTGAATTCTCAGCATATATTTTTTCATCCAATCTTCACAATACTTTCAGGTAATCATCACTACAACAATCTCACTTGGCTGCCCAAGTTTCGTACTTCTAGGTTGAAGCATTCGTTTGCACTAACAGTTTCGATTGTTAGGTTTCACTCTTTTTCTGCTATATGGATAGATCTAGTTGGAACCATAAATCAAACACGGTTTGTGCTAGCTTCTTGAAACTTCACAGAATGAAGTAGTTCTAAGTGCTATCTCTATGGATTGTTTCCTCTTGATGTAGCCCTAAGCAGAGATGGGCGAAAAAAACCTTCATTGAAAGGGGTTTCCAATCTTCCAAAAAACTACAAAAGTCCTGAAATATCAGCATATATTTTTTCATCCAATCTTCATGATACTTTCAGGTAATGGTCACTACAACAATCCCACTTGGCTGCCCAACTTTCGTTCTTCTAGGTTGAAGCATTCGTTTGCAGTAACAGTTTCAATTTTCACGTTTCACTCTGTTTTCTCATATACGGATAGGTGTAGTTAGAACTCTAAATCAAAAACGGTTTGTGATAGCTTCTTGAAACTTGACACAAAGAAGTAGTTCCATGTTCTATCTCTATGGTTTGTTTCTGCTTGATTAAGCCCTAAGCAGAGCCTGTCGGGCATAAACTTACATTGAAAAGGTCTTCCAAGCTTCCAAAAAACCATGAGTCTCCTGAATTCTCAGCATATATTTTTTCATCCAATCTTCACAATACTTTCAGGTAATCATCACTACAACAATCTCACTTGGCTGCCCAAGTTTCGTACTTCTAGGTTGAAGCATTCGTTTGCACTAACAGTTTCGATTGTTTGGTTTCACTCTGTTTTCTGCTATATGGATAGATGTAGTTGGAACCGTAAATCAAACACGGTTTGTGCTAGCTTCTTGAAACTTCACAGAATGAAGTAGTTCTAAGTGCTATCTCTATGGATTGTTTCCTCTTGATGTAGCCCTAAGCAGAGATGGGCGAAAAACACCTTCATTGAAAGGGGTTTCCAATCTTCCAAAAAACTACAAAAGTCCTGAAATATCAGCATACATTTTTTCATCCAATCTTCATGATACTTTCAGGTAATGGTCACTACAACAATCCCACTTGGCTGCCCAACTTTTGTTCTTCTAGGTTGAAGCATTCGTTTGCAGTAACAGTTTCAATTTTCACTTTTCACTCTGTTTTCTCATATACGGATAGGTGTAGGTAGAACTCTAAATCAAACACGGTTTGTGCTAGCTTCTCGAAACTTGACACAATGAAGTAGTTCCATGTTCTATCCCTATGGTTTGTTTCTGCCTGATGTAGCCCTAAGCAGAGCCTGTCGGGCAGAAACTTTCATTGAAAACGTCTTCAAAGCTTCCAAAAAACCATGAGTCTCCTGAATTCTCAGCATATATTTTTTCATCCAATCTTCACAATACTTTCAGGTAATCATCACTACAACAATCTCACTTGGCTGCCCAAGTTTTGTAATTCTAGGTTGAATCATTCGTTTGCACTAACAGTTTCGATTGTTAGGTTTCACTCTGTTTTCTCCTATATGGATAGATGTAGTTGGAACTGTAAATCAAACACGGTTTGTGCTAGCTTCTTGAAACTTCACAGAATGAAGTAGTTCTAAGTGCTCTCTCTATGGTTTGTTTCCTCTTGATGTAGCCCTAAGCAGAGATGGGCGAAAACCACCTTCATTGAAAGGGGTTTCCAATCTTCCAAAAAACTACAAAAGTCCTGAAATATCAGCATACATTTTTTCATCCAATCTTCGTGATACTTCAGGTAATGGTCACTACAACAATCCCACTTGGCTGCCCAACTTTCGTTCTTCTAGGTTGAAGCATTCGTTTGCAGTAACAGTTTCAATTTTCACGTTTCACTCTGTTTTCTCATATAAGGATAGGTGTAGTTAGAACTCTCAATCAAACACGGTTTGTGCTAGCTTCTTGAAACTTGACACAATGAAGTAGTTCCATGTTCTATCTCTATGGTTTGTTTCCGCTTGATTAAGGCCTAAGCAGAGCCTCGGGCACAAACTTACATTGAAAAGGTCTTCCAAGCTTCCAAAAAACCATGAGTCTCCTGAATTCTCAGCATATATTTTTTCATCCAATCTTCACAATACTTTCAGGTAATCATCACTACAACAATCTCACTTGGCTGCCCAAGTTTCGTACTTCTAGGTTGAAGCATTCGTTTGCACTAACAGTTTCGATTGTTAGGTTTCACTCTATTTTCTGCTATATGAATAGATCTAGTTGGAACCGTAATTCAAACACGGTTTGTGCTAGCTTCTTGAAACTTCACAGAATGAAGTAGTTCTAAGTGCTATCTCTATGGATTGTTTCCTCTTGATGTAGCCCTAAGCAGAGATGGGCGAAAAACACCTTCATTGAAAGGGGTTTCCAATCTTCCAAAAAACTACAAAAGTCCTGAAATATCAGCATACATTTTTTCATCCAATCTTCATGATACTTTCAGGTAATGGTCACTACAACAATCCCACTTGGCTGCCCAACTTTCGTTCTTCTAGGTTGAAGCATTCGTTTGCAGTAACAGTTTCAATTTTCACTTTTCACTCTGTTTTCTCATATACGGATAGGTGTAGTTAGAACTCTAAATCAAACACGGTTTCTGCTAGCTCCCCAAACTTGACACAATGAAGTAGTTCCATGTTCTATCTCTATGGTTTGTTTCTGCCTGATGTAGCCCTAAGCAGAGCCTGTCGGGCACAAACTTTCATTGAAAAGGTCTTCCAAGCTTCCAAAAAAACATGAGTCTCCTGAATTCTCAGCATATATTTTTTCATCCAATCTTCACAATACTTTCAGGTAATCATCACTACAACAATCTCACTTGGCTGCCCAAGTTTTGTAATTCTAGGTTGAATCATTCGTTTGCACTAACAGTTTCGATTGTTAGGTTTCACTCTGTTTTCTCCTATATGGATAGATGTAGTTGGAACTGTAAATCAAACACGGTTTGTGCTAGCTTCTTGAAACTTCACAGAATGAAGTAGTTCTAAGTTCTATCTCTATGGATTGTTTCCTCTTGATGTAGCCCTAAGCAGAGATGGGCGAAAAACACCTTCATTGAAAGGGGTTTCCAATCTTCCAAAAAACTACAAAAGTCCTGAAATATCAGCATACATTTTTTCATCCAATATTCATGATACTTTCAGGTAATGGTCACTACAACAATCCCACTTGGCTGCCCAACTTTCGTTCTTCTAGGTTGAAGCATTCGTTTGCAGTAACAGTTTCAATTTTCACGTTTCACTCTGTTTTCTCATATACGGATAGGTGTAGTTAGAACTCTAAATCAAAAACGGTTTGTGCTAGCTTCTTGAAACTTTACACAATGAAGTAGTTCCATGTTCTATCTCTATGGTTTGTTTCCGCTTGATTAAGCCCTAAGCAGAGCCTGTCAGATACAAACTTTCATTGAAAAGGTCTTCCAAGCTTCCAAAAAACCATGAGTCTCCTGAATTCTCAGCATATATTTTTTCATCCAATCTTCACAATACTTTCAGGTA
This sequence comes from Callospermophilus lateralis, assembly GCF_048772815.1. Classification (NCBI taxonomy): domain Eukaryota; kingdom Metazoa; phylum Chordata; class Mammalia; order Rodentia; family Sciuridae; genus Callospermophilus; species Callospermophilus lateralis. Next base: position 41,054 of record NW_027516712.1, read on the forward strand.
ATCATCACTACAACAATCTCACTTGGCTGCCCAAGTTTCGTACTTCTAGGTTGAAGCATTCATTTGCACTAACAGTTTCGATTGTTTGGTTTCACTCTGTTTTCTGCTATATGGATAGATGTAGTTGGAACCGTAAATCAAACACGGTTTGTGCTAGCTTCTTGAAACTTCACAGAATGAAGTAGTTCTAAGTTCTATCTCTATGGATTGTTTCCAATTGATGTAGCCCTAAGCAGAGATGGGCGAAAAACACCTTCATTGAAAGGGGTTTCCAATCTTCCAAAAAACTACAAAAGTCCTGAAATATCAGCATACATTTTTTCATCCAATCTTCATGATACTTTCAGGTAATGGTCACTACAACAATCCCACTTGGCTGCCCAACTTTCGTTCTTCTAGGTTGAAGCATTCGTTTGCAGTAACAGTTTCAATTTTCACTTTTCACTCTGTTTTCTCATATACGGATAGGTGTAGTTAGAAGTCTAAATCAAACACGGTTTGTGCTAGCTTCTCGAAACTTGACACAATGAAGTAGTTCCATGTTCTATCTCTATGGTTTTTTTCTGCTTGATGTAGCCCTAAGCAGAGCCTGTCGGGCACAAACTTTCATTGAAAAGGTCTTCCAAGCTTCCAAAAAACCATGAGTCTCCTGAATTCTCAGCATATATTTTTTCATCCAATCTTCACAATACTTTCAGGTAATCATCACTACAACAATCTCACTTGGCTGCCCAAGTTTTGTAATTCTAGGTTGAATCATTCGTTTGCACTAACAGTTTCGATTGTTAGGTTTCACTCTGTTTTCTGCTATATGGATAGATGTAGTTGGAACTGTAAATCAAACACGGTTTGTGCTAGCTTCTTGAAACTTCACAGAATGAAGTAGTTCTAAGTGCTATCTCTATGGTTTGTTTCCTCTTGATGTAGCCCTAAGCAGAGATGGGCGAAAAACACCTTCATTGAAAGGGGTTTCCAATCTTCCAAAATCTACAAAAGTCCTGAAATCTCTGCATATATTTTTTCATCCAATCTTCATGATACTTTCAGGTAATGATCATTACAACAATCCCACTTGGCTGCCCAACTTTCGTTCTTCTAGGTTGAAGGATTCGTTTGCAGTAACAGTTTCAATTTTCACGTTTCACTCTGTTTTCTCATATACGGATAGGTGTAGTTAGAACTCTAAATCAAACACGGTTTGTGCTAGATTCTTGAAACTTGACACAATGAAGTAGTTCCCTGTTCTATCTCTATGGTTTGTTTGTGCTTGATTAAGCACTAAGCACAGCCTGTCGGGCACAAACTTTCATTGAATAGGTCTTCCAAGCTTCCAAAAAACCATGAGTCTCCTGAATTCTCAGCATATATTTTTTCATCCAATCTTCACAATACTTTCAGGTAATCATCACTACAACAATCTCACTTGGCTGCCCAAGTTTCGTACTTCTAAGTTGAAGCATTCGTTTGCACTAACAGTTTCGATTGTTAGGTTTCACTCTGTTTTCTCCTATATGGATAGATGTAGTTGGAACCGTAAATCAAACACGGTTTGTGCTAGCTTCTTGAGACTTCACAGAATGAAGTAGTTTTAAGTTCTATCTCTATGGTTTGTTTCCTCTTGATGTAGCCCTAAGCAGAGATGGGCGAAAAACACCTTCATTGAAAGGGGTTTCCAATCTTCCAAAAAACTACTAAAGTCCTGAAATATCACCATATATTTTTTCATCCAATCTTCATGATACTTTAATGTAGTGATCACTACAACAATCCCACTTGGCTGCCCAACTTTCGTTCTTCTAAGTTGAAGCATTCGTTTTCAGTAACAGTTTCAATTTTCACGTTTCACTCTGTTTTCTCATATACGGATAGGTGTAGTTAGAACTCTAAATCAAACACGGTTTGTGCTAGCTTCTCGAAACTTGACACAATGAAGTAGTTCCATGTTCTATCTCTATGGTTTGTTTCTGCTTGATGTAGCCCTAAGCAGAGCCTGTCGGGCACAAACTTTCATTGAAAATGTCTTATAAGCTTCCAAAAAACCATGAGTCTCCTGAATTCTCAGCATATATGTTTTCATCCAATCTTCACAATACTTTCAGGTAATCATCACTACAACAATCTCACTTGGCTACCCAAGTTTTGTAATTCTACGTTGAATCATTCGTTTGCACTAACAGTTTCGATTGTTAGGTTTCACTCTGTTTTCTCCTATATGGATAGATGTAGTTGGAACTGTAAATCAAACACGGTTTGTGCTAGCTTCTTGAAACTTGACACAATGAAGTAGTTCCATGTTCTATCTCTATGGTTTGTTTCCGCTTGATTAAGCCCTAAGCAGAGCCTGTCGGGCACAAACTTACATTGAAAAGGTCTTCCAAGCTTCCAAAAAACCATGAGTCTCCTGAATTCTCAGCATATATTTTTTCATCCAATCTTCACAATACTTTCAGGTAATCATCACTACAACAATCTCACTTGGCTGCCCAAGTTTCGTACTTCTAGGTTGAAGCATTCGTTTGCACTAAGAGTTTCGATTCTTAGGTTTCACTCTGTTTTCTGCTATATGGATAGATCTAGTTGGAACCGTAAATCAAACACGGTTTGTGCTAGCTTCTTGAAACTTCACAGAATGAAGTAGTTCTAAGTGCTATCTCTATGGATTGTTTCCTCTTGATGTAGCCCTAAGCAGAGATGGGCGAAAAACACCTTCATTGAAAGGGGTTTCCAATCTTCCAAAAAACTACAAAAGTCCTGAAATATCAGCATACATTTTTTCATCCAATCTTCATGATACTTTCAGGTAATGGTCACTACAACAATCCCACTTGGCTGCCCAAATTTCGTTCTTCTAGGTTGAAGGATTCGTTTGCAGTAACAGTTTCAATTTTCACGTTTCACTCTGTTTTCTCATATACGGATAGGTGTAGTTAGAACTCTAAATCAAAAACGGTTTGTGCTAGCTTCTTGAAACTTGACACAATGAAGTAGTTCCATGTTCTATCTCTATGGTTTGTTTCCGCTTGATTAAGCCCTAAGCAGAGCCTGTCAGAAACAAACTTTCATTGAAAAGGTCTTCCAAGCTTCCAAAAAACCATGAGTCTCCTGAATTCTCAGCATATATTTTTTCATGCAATCTTCACAATACTTTCAGGTAATCATCACTACAACAATCTCACTTGGCTGCCCAAGTTTCGTACTTCTAGGTTGAAGCATTCGTTTGCACTAACAGTTTTGATTGTTAGGTTTCACTCTGTTTTCTGCTATATGGATAGATCTAGTTGGAACCGTAAATCAAACACGGTTTGTGCTAGCTTCTTGAAACTTCACAGAATGAAGTAGTTCTAAGTTCTATCTCTATGGATTGTTTCCTCTTGATGTAGCCCTAAGCAGAGATGGGCGAAAAACACCTTCATTGAAAGGGGTTTCCAATCTTCCAAAACTACAAAAGTCCTGAAATATCAGCATACATTTTTTCATCCAATCTTCATGATACTTTCAGGTAATGGTCACTACAACAATCCCACTTGGCTGCCCAACTTTCGTTCTTCTAGGTTGAAGCATTCGTTTGCAGTAACAGTTTCAATTTTCACTTTTCACTCTGTTTTCTCATATACGGATAGGTGTAGTTAGAACTCTAAATCAAACACGGTTTGTGCTAGCTTCTCGAAACTTGACACAATGAAGTAGTTCCATGTTCTATCTCTATGGTTTGTTTCTGCTTGATGTAGCCCTAAGCGGAGCCTGTCGGGCACAAACTTTCATTGAAAAGGTCTTATAAGCTTCCAAAAAACCATGAGTCTCCTGAATTCTCAGCATATATTTTTTCATCCAATCTTCACAATACTTTCAGGTAATCATCACTACAACAATCTCACTTGGCTGCCCAAGTTTTGTAATTCTAGGTTGAATCATTCGTTTGCACTAACAGTTTCGATTGTTAGGTTTCACTCTGTTTTCTCCTATATGGATAGATGTAGTTGGAACTGTAAATCAAACACGGTTTGTGCTAGCTTCTTGAAACTTCACAGAATGAAGTAGTTCTAAGTGCTCTCTCTATGCTTTGTTTCCTCTTGATGTAGCCCTAAGCAGAGATGGGCGAAAAACACCTTCATTGAAAGGGGTTTCCAATCTTACAAAATCTTCAAAATTCCTGAAATCTCTGCATATATTTTTTCATCCAATCTTCATGATACTTTCAGGTAATGATCACTACAACAATCCCACTTGGCTGCCCAACTTTCGTTCTTCTAGGTTGAAGCATTCGTTTGCAGTAACAGTTTCAATTTTCACGTTTCACTCTGTTTTCTCATATACGGATAGGTGTAGTTAGAACTCTCAATCAAACACGGTTTGTGCTAGCTTCTTGAAACTTGACACAATGAAGTAGTTCCATGTTCTATCTCTATGGTTTGTTTCCGCTTGATTAAGCCCTAAGCAGAGACTTGCGGGCAAACACCTTCATTGAAAAGGTCTTCCAAGCTTCCAAAAAACCATGAGTCTCCTGAATTCTCAGCATATATTTTTTCATCCAATCTTCACAATACATTCAGGTAATCATCACTACAACAATCTCACTTGGCTGCCCAAGTTCGTACTTCTAGGTTGAAGCATTCGTTTGCACTAACAGTTTCGATTGTTAGGTTTCACTCTGTTTTCTGCTATATGGATAGATGTAGTTGGAACTGTAAATCAAACACGGTTTGTGCTAGCTTCTTGAAACTTCACAGAATGAAGTAGTTCTAAGTGCTATCTCTATGGATTGTTTCCTCTTGATGTAGCCCTAAGCAGAGATGGGCGAAAAACACCTTCATTGAAAGGGGTTTCCAATCTTCCAAAAAACTACAAAAGTCCTGAAATATAAGCATACATTTTTTCATCCAATCTTCATGATACTTTCAGGCAATGGTCACTACAACAATCCCACTTGGCTGCCCAACATTCGTTCTTCTAGGTTGAAGCATTCGTTTGCAGTAACAGTTTCAATTTTCACGTTTCACTCTCTTTTCTCATATACGGATAGGTGTAGTTAGAACTCTCAATCAAAAACGGTTTGTGCTAGCTTCTTCAAACTTGACACAATGAAGTAGTTCCATGTTCTATCTCTATGGTTTGTTTCTGCTTGATTAAGCCCTAAGCAGAGCCTGTCGGGCACAAACTTACATTGAAAAGGTCTTCCAAGCTTCCAAAAAACCATGAGTCTCCTGAATTCTCAGCATATATTTTTTCATCCAATCTTCACAATACTTTCAGGTAATCATCACTACAACAATCTCACTTGGCTGCCCAAGTTTCGTACTTCTAGGTTGAAGCATTCGTTTGCACTAACAGTTTCGATTGTTACGTTTCACTCTGTTTTCTGCTATATGGATAGATCTAGTTGGAACCGTAAATCAAACACGGTTTGTGCTAGCTTCTTGAAACTTCACAGAATGAAGTAGTTCTAAGTTCTATCTCTATGGATTGTTTCCTCTTGATGTAGCCCTAAGCAGAGATGGGCGAAAAACACCTTCATTGAAAGGGGTTTCCAATCTTCCAAAAAACTACAAAAGTCCTGAAATATCAGCATACATTTTTTCATCCAATCTTCATGATACTTTCAGGTAATGGTCACTACAACAATCCCACTTGGCTGCCCAACTTTCGTTCTTCTAGGTTGAAGCATTCGTTTGCAGTAACAGTTTCAATTTTCACGTTTCACTCTGTTTTCTCATATACGGATAGGTGTAGTTAGAAGTCTAAATCAAACACGGTTTGTGCTAGCTTCTCGAAACTTGATACAATGAAGTAGTTCCATGTTCTATCTCTATGGTTTGTTTCTGCTTGATGTAGCCCTAAGCAGAGCCTGTCGGGCACAAACTTTCATTGAAAAGGTCTTCCAAGCTTCCAAAAAACCATGAGTCTCCTGAATTCTCAGCATATATTTTTTCATCCAATCTTCACAATACTTTCAGGTAATCATCACTACAACAATCTCACTTGGCTGCCCAAGTTTTGTAATTCTAGGTTGAATCATTCGTTTGCACTAACAGTTTCGATTGTTAGGTTTCACTCTGTTTTCTCCTATATGGATAGATGTAGTTGGAACTGTAAATCAAACACGGTTTGTGCTAGCTTCTTGAAACTTCACAGAATGAAGTAGTTCTAAGTGCTATCTCTATGGTTTGTTTCCTCTTGATGTAGCCCTAAGCAGAGATGGGCGAAAAACACCTTCATTGAAAAAGGTTTCCAATCTTCCAAAATCTACAAAATTCCTGAAATCTCTGCATATATTTTTTCATCCAATCTTCATGATACTTTCAGGTAATGATCACTACAACAATCCCACTTGGCTGCCCATCTTTCGTTCTTCTAGGTTGAAGCATTCGTTTGCAGTAACAGTTTCAATTTTCACGTTTCACTCTGTTTTCTCATATACGGATAGGTGTAGTTAGAACTCTCAAACAAACACGGCTTGTGCTATCTTCTTGAAACTTGACACAATGAAGTAGTTCCATGTTCTATCTCTATGGTTTGTTTCTGCTTGATTAAGCCCTAAGCAGAGACTTGCGGGCAAACACCTTCATTGAAAAGGTCTTCCAAGCTTCCAAAAAACCATGAGTCTCCTGAATTCTCAGCATATATTTTTTCATCCAATCTTCACAATACTTTCAGGTAATCATCACTAAAACAATCTCACTTGGCTGCCCAAGTTTCGTACTTCTAGGTTGAAGCATTCGTTTGCACTAACAGTTTCGATTGTTAGGTTTCACTCTGTTTTCTGCTATATTGATAGATGTAGTTGGAACTGTAAATCAAACACGGTTTGTGCTAGCTTCTTGAAACTTCACAGAATGAAGTAGTTCTAAGTGCTATCTCTATGGATTGTTTCCTCTTGATGTAGCACTAAGCAGAGATGGGCGAAAAACACCTTCATTGAAAGTGGTTTCCAATCTTCCAAAAAACTACAAAAGTCCTGAAATATCAGCATACATTTTTTCATCCAATCTTCATTATACTTTCAGGTAATGGTCACTACAACAATCCCACTTGGCTGCCCAACTTTCGTTCTTCTAGGTTGAAGCATTCGTTTGCAGTAACAGTTTCAATTTTCACTTTTCACTCTGTTTTCTCATATACGGACAGGTGTACTTAGGACTCTAAATCAAACACGGTTTGTGCTAGCTTCTCGAAACTTGACACAATGAAGTAGTTCCATGTTCCATCTCTATGGTTTGTTTCTGCTTGATGTAGCCCTAAGCAGAGCCTGTCGGGCACAAACTTACATTGAAAAGGTCTTCCAAGCTTCCAAAAAACCATGAGTCTCATGAATTCTCAGCATATATTTTTTCATCCAATCTTCACAATACTTTCAGGTAATCATCACTACAACAATCTCACTTGGCTGCCCAAGTTTTGTAATTCTAGGTTGAATCATTCGTTTGCACTAACAGTTTCGATTGTTAGGTTTCACTCTGTTTTCTCCTATATGGATAGATGTAGTTGGAACTGTAAATCAAACACGGTTCGTGCTAGCTTCTTGAAACTTCACAGAATGAAGTAGTTCTAAGTGCTCTCTCTATGGTTTGTTTCCTCTTGATGTAGCCCTAAGCAGAGATGGGCGAAAAACACCTTCATTGAAAGGGGTTTCCAGTCTTCCAAAAAACTACAAAAGTCCTGAAATATCAGCATACATTTTTTCATCCAATCTTCGTGATACTTTCAGGTAATGGTCACTACAACAATCCCACTTGGCTGCCCAACTTTCGTTCTTCTAGGTTGAAGCATTCGTTTGCAGTAACAGTTTCAATTTTCACGTTTCACTCTGTTTTCTCATATAAGGATAGGTGTAGTTAGAACTCTCAATCAAACACGGTTTGTGCTAGCTTCTTGAAACTTGACACAATGAAGTAGTTCCATGTTCTATCTCTATGGTTTGTTTCCGCTTGATTAAGCCCTAAGCAGAGCCTGTCGGGCACAAACTTACATTGAAAAGGTCTTCCAAGCTTCCAAAAAACCATGAGTCTCCTGAATTCTCAGCATATATTTTTTCATCCAATCTTCACAATACTTTCAGGTAATCATCACTACAACAATCTCACTTGGCTGCCCAAGTTTCGTACTTCTAGGTTGAAGCATTCGTTCGCACTAACAGTTTCGATTGTTAGGTTTCACTCTGTTTTCTGCTATATGGATAGATCTAGTTGGAACCATAAATCAAACACGGTTTGTGCTAGCTTCTTGAAACTTCACAGAATGAAGTAGTTCTAAGTGCTATCTCTATGGATTGTTTCCTCTTGATGTAGCCCTAAGCAGAGATGGGCGAAAAACACCTTCATTGAAAGGGGTTTCCAATCTTCCAAAAAACTACAAAAGTCCTGAAATATCAGCATACATTTTTTCATCCAATCTTCATGATACTTTCAGGTAATGGTCAAGACAACAATCCCACTTGGCTGCCCAAATTTCGTTCTTCTAGGTTGAAGCATTCGTTTGCAGTAACAGTTTCAATTTTCACTTTTCACTCTGTTTTCTCATATACGGATAGGTGTAGTTAGAACTCTAAATCAAACACGGTTTGTGCTAGCTTCTCGAAACTTGACACAATGAAGTAGTTCCATGTTCTATCTCTATGGTTTGTTTCTGCGTGATGTAGCCCTAAGCAGAGCCTGTCGGGCACAAACTTTCATTGAAAACGACTTCCAAGCTTCCAAAAAACCATGAGTCTCCTGAATTCTCAGCATATATTTTTTCATCCAATCTTCACAATACTTTCAGGTAATCATCACTACAACAATCTCACTTGGCTGCCCAAGTTTTGTAATTCTAGGTTGAATCATTCGTTTGCACTAACAGTTTCGATTGTTAGGTTTCACTCTGTTTTCTCCTATATGGATAGATGTAGTTGGAACTGTAAATCAAACACGGTTCGTGCTAGCTTCTTGAAACTTCACAGAATGAAGTAGTTCTAAGTGCTCTCTCTATGGTTTGTTTCCTCTTGATGTAGCCCTAAGCAGAGATGGGCGAAAAACACCTTCATTGAAAGGGGTTTCCAATCTTCCAAAAAACTACAAAAGTCCTGAAATATCAGCATACATTTTTTCATCCAATCTTCGTGATACTTTCAGGTAATGGTCACTACAACAATCCCACTTGGCTGCCCAACTTTCGTTCTTCTAGATTGAAGCATTCGTTTGCAGTAACAGTTTCAATTTTCACGTTTCACTCTGTTTTCTCATATAAGGATAGGTGTAGTTAGAACTCTCAATCAAACACGGTTTGTGCTAGCTTCTTGAAACTTGACACAATGAAGTAGTTCCATGTTCTATCTCTATGGTTTGTTTCCGCTTGATTAAGCCCTAAGCAGAGCCTGTCGGGCACAAACTTACATTGAAAAGGTCTTCCAAGCTTCCAAAAAACCATGAGTCTCCTGAATTCTCAGCATATATTTTTTCATCCAATCTTCACAATACTTTCAGGTAATCATCACTACAACAATCTCACTTGGCTGCCCAAGTTTCGTACTTCTAGGTTGAAGCATTCGTTCGCACTAACAGTTTCGATTGTTAGGTTTCACTCTATTTTCTGCTATATGGATAGATCTAGTTGGAACCGTAAATCAAACACGGTTTGTGCTAGCTTCTTGAAACATCACAGAATGAAGTAGTTCTAAGTGCTATCTCTATGGATTGCTTCCTCTTGATGTAGCCCTAAGCAGAGATGGGCGAAAAACACCTTCATTGAAAGGGGTTTCCAATCTTCCAAAAAACTACAAAAGTCCTGAAATATCAGCATACATTTTTTCATCCAATCTTCATGATACTTTCAGGTAATGGTCACTACAACAATCCCACTTGGCTGCCCAACTTTCGTTCTTCTAGGTTGAAGCATTCGTTTGCAGTAACAGTTTCAATTTTCACGTTTCACTCTGTTTTCTCATATACGGATAGGTGTAGTTAGAACTCTCAATCAAACACGGTTTGTGCTAGCTTCTTGAAACTTGACACAATGAAGTAGTTCCATGTTCTATCTCTATGGTTTGTTTCCGCTTGATTAAGCCCTAAGCAGAGCCTGTTGGGCACAAACTTACATTGAAAAGGTCTTCCAAGCTTCCAAAAAACCATGAGTCTCCTGAATTCTCAGCATATATTTTTTCATCCAATCTTCACAATACTTTCAGGTAATCATCACTACAACAATCTCACTTGGCTGCCAAAGTTTCGTACTTCTACGTTGAAGCATTCGTTTGCACTAACAGTTTCGATTGTTAGCTTTCACTCTGTTTTCTGCTATATGGATAGAACTAGTTGGAACCGTAAATCAAACACGGTTTGTGCTAGCTTCTTGAAACTTCACAGAATGAAGTAGTTCTAAGTGCTATCTCTATGGATTGTTTCCTCTTGATGTAGCCCTAAGCAGAGATGGGCGAAAAACACCTTCATTGAAAGGGCTTTCCAATCTTCCAAAAAACTACAAAAGTCCTGAAATATCAGCATACATTTTTTCATCCAATCTTCATGATACTTTCAGGTAATGGTCACTACAACAATCCCACTTGGCTGCCCAACTTTCGTTCTTCTAGGTTGAAGGATTCGTTTGCAGTAACAGTTTCAATTTTCACGTTTCACTCTGTTTTCTCATATACGGATAGGTGTAGTTAGAACTCTAAATCAAAAACGGTTTGTGATAGCTTCTTGAAACTTGACACAATGAAGTAGTTCCATGTTCTATCTCTATGGTTTGTTTCCGCTTGATTAAGCCCTAAGCAGAGCCTGTCGGAAACAAACTTTCATTGAAAAGGTCTTCCAAGCTTCCAAAAAACCATGAGTCTCCTGAATTCTCAGCATATTTTTTTCATCCAATCTTCACAATACTTTCAGGTAATCATCACTACAACAATCTCACTTGGCTGCCCAAGTTTCGTACTTCTAGGTTGAAGCATTCGTTTGCACTAACAGTTTCGATTGTTTGGTTTCACTCTGTTTTCTGCTATATGGATAGATGTAGTTGGACCTGTAAATCAAACACGGTTTGTGCTAGCTTCTTGAAACTTCACAGAATGAAGTAGTTCTAAGTGCTCTCTCTATGGTTTGTTTCCTCTTGATGTAGCCCTAAGCAGAGATGGGCGAAAAACACCTTCATTGAAAGGGGTTTCCAATCTTCCAAAAAACTACAAAAGTCCTGACATATCAGCATACATTTTTTCATCCAATCTTCATGATACTTTCAGGTAATGGTCACTACAACAATCCCACTTGGCTGCCCAACTTTCGTTCTTCTAGGTTGAAGGATTCGTTTGCAGTAACAGTTTCAATTTTCACGTTTCACTCTGTTTTCTCATATACGGATAGGTGTAGTTAGAACTCTAAACCAAACACGGTTTGTGCTAGCTTCTCGAAACTTGACACAATGAAGTAGTTCCATGTTCTATCTCTATTGTTTGTTTCTGCTTGATGTAGCCCTATGCAGAGCCTGTCGGGCACAAACTTTCATTGAAAAGGTCTTCCAAGCTTCCAAAAAACCATGAGTCTCCTGAATTCTCAGCATATATTTTTTCATCCAATCTTCACAATACATTCAGGTAATCATCACTACAACAATCTCACTTGGCTGCCCAAGTTTTGTAATTCTAGGTTGAATCATTCGTTTCCACTAACAGTTTCGATTGTTAGGTTTCACTCTGTTTTCTCCTATATGGATAGATGTAGTTGGAACTGTAAATCAAACACGGTTTGTGCTAGCTTTTTGAAACTTCACAGAATGAAGTAGTTCTAAGTGCTATCTCTATGGTTTGTTTCCTCTTGATGTAGCCCTAAGCAGAGATGGGCGAAAAACACCTTCATTGAAAGGGGTTTCCAATCTTCCAAAATCTACAAAATTCCTGAAATCTCTGCATATATTTTTTCATCCAATCTTCATGAAACTTTCAGGTAATGATCACTACAACAATCCCACTTGGCTGCCCAACTTTCGTTCTTCTAGGTTGAAGCATTCGTTTGCAGTAACAGTTTCAATTTTCATGTTTCACTCTGTTTTCTCATATATGGATAGGTGTAGTTAGAACTCTAAATCAAACACGGTTTGTGCTAGCTTCTTGAAACTTGACACAATGAAGTAGTTCCATGTTCTATCTCTATGGTTTGTTTCCGCTTGATTAAGCCCTAAGCAGGGACTTGCGGGCAAACACCTTCATTGAAAAGGTCTTCCAAGCTTCCAAAAAACCATGAGTCTCCTGAATTCTCAGCATATATTTTTTCATCCAATCTTCACAATACTTTCAGGTAATCATCACTACAACAATCTCACTTGGCTGCCCAAGTTTCGTACTTCTAGGTTGAAGCATTCGTTTGCACTAACAGTTTCGATTGTTAGGTTTCACTCTGTTTTCTGCTATATGGATAGATGTAGTTGGAACTGTAAATCAAACACGGTTTGTGCTAGATTCTTGAAACTTCACAGAATGAAGTAGTTCTAAGTTCTATCTCTATGGATTGTTTCCTCTTGATGTAGCCCTAAGCAGAGATGGGCGAAAAACACCTTCATTGAAAGGGGTTTCCAATCTTCCAAAAAACTACAAAAGTCCTGAAATATCAGCATACATTTTTTCATCCAATCTTCATGATACTTTCAGGTAATGGTCACTACAACAATCCCACTTGGCTGCCCAACTTTCGTTCTTCTAGGTTGAAGCATTCGTTTGCAGTAACAGTTTCAATTTTCACTTTTCACTCTGTTTTCTCATATACGGATAGGTGTAGTTAGAAGTCTAAATCAAACACGGTTTGTGCTAGCTTTTCGAAACTTGACACAATGAAGTAGTTCCATCTTCTATCTCTATGGTTTGTTTCCGCTTGATTAAGCCCTAAGCAGAGACTTGCGGGCAAACACCTTCATTGAAAAGGTCTTCCAAGCTCCCAAAAAACCATGAGTCTCCTGAATTCTCAGCATATATTTTTTCATCCAATCTTCACAATACTTTCAGGTAATCATCACTACAACAATCTCACTTGGCTGCCCAAGTTTCGTAATTCTTGGTTGAAGCAATCGTTTGCACTAACAGTTTCGATTGTTAGGTTTCACTCTGTTTTCTGCTATATGGATAGATCTAGTTGGAACCATAAATCAAACACGGTTTGTGCTAGCTTCTTGAAACTTCACAGAATGAAGTAGTTCTAAGTGCTATCTCTATGGAT
>NW_027516713.1:0-54204 GCF_048772815.1 Callospermophilus lateralis
TTGGCTCACCAAATTTTGTTCTTCTAGGTTGAAGCGTTCGTTTACAGTAGCAGTTTTTATTTTTAGGTTTCACTCTGTTCTCTCCTAAATAGATAGATGAATTGGGAACTCTAAATCCAACATGGTTTGTAGTAGCTCTTTGAAACTTGACCAAATAAGGAGTTCACAGTTTTGTCTCTATGGTTTGTTTCCTCGTCAAGTACCCCTAGGAACAGACTGTGGAAAAGCACTTTCATTGAGTGGGGTTTCCAAGCTTCTAAGAAATAACGAGATTCCGAAATACCAGCAAATATTTTTTCACGCATTCTTGATGACAATTGGTGGTAATGATCAGTACACAAATCCCACTTGGCTCACCAAATTTGTTCTTCTAGGTTGAAGCGTTCGTCTACTGTAGCAGTTTTTATATTTAGGTTTCACTCTGTTCTCTCCTATATAGATAGATGTATTTGGAACTCTAAATCCAACATGGTTTGTAGTGGCTCATTGAAACTCGACAAAATAAAGGAGATCACAGTTTTGTCTCTATAGTTTGTTTCCTCTTCAAGTAGCCCCAGGCACAATCGGTGGAAAAACACTTTCATTGAGAGGGATTGCCAAGCTCTAAGAAATTCCGAGTTTCCGAAATACCAGCAAATATTTTTTCACCCAATCTTGATGATACTTGGTGGTAATGATCAGTACACAAATCCCACATGGCTCACCAAATTTTGTTCTTATAGGTTGAAGCGTTCGTCTACAGTAGCAGTTTTTTATATTTAGGTTCATCTGTTCTCTCCTATATAGATAGATGAATTTGGAACTCTAAATCCAACATGGTTTGTAGTAGCTCTTTGAAACTTGAAAAAAATAAAGGAGTTCTCAGTTTTGTCTCTATGGTTTGTTTCCTCTTCAAGTAGCCCTAGGCACAGACTGTGGAAAAGCACTTTCATTGAGAGGGGTTGCCAAGCTTCTAGGAAATAACGAGTTTCCGAAAGACCAACAAATATTTTTTCAACCAAATTTGATGATTCTTGGTGATAACGATCAGTACACAAATCCCACTTGGCTCACGAAATTTTGTACTTCTAGTTTGAAGCTTTCGTCTACAGTAGCAGTTTTTATATTTAGGTTTCCCTCTGTTCTCTCCTATAGAGATAGATGAATTTGGAACTCTAAATCCAACATGGTATGTAGTAGCTCTTTGAAACTTGACAAAATAAAGGAGTTCTCAGTTTAGTCTCTATGGTTTGTTTCCTCTTCAAGTAGCCATAGGCACAGACTGTGGGAAAGCACTTTCATTGAGAGGGTTTGCCAAGCTTCTAAGAAATAACGAGTTTCGAAATACCAGCAAATATTTTTTCACCCAATCTTGATGATACTTGGTGCTAATGATCAGTACACAAATCCCACTTGGCTCACCAAATTTTGTTCTTCTAAGTTGAAGCGTTCGTCTACAGTAGCAGTTTTTATATTTAGGTTTCCCTCTGTTCTCTCCCATATATATAGATGAATTTGGAACTCTAAATCCAACATGGTTTGTAGTAGCTCTTTGAAACTTGACAAAATAAAGGAGTTCTCAGTTTTGTCTCTATGGTTTGTTTCCTCTTCAAGTAGCCCTAGGCACAGACTGTGGAAAAGCACTTTCATTGAGAGGGGTTGCCAAGCTTCTAAGAAATAACGAGTTTCCGAAATACCAGCAAATATTTTTTCACCCAAATTTGATGATTCTTGGTGGTAATGATCAGTACACAAATCCCACTTGGCTCACGAAATTTTGTTCTTCTAGGTTGAAGCGTTCGTCTACAGTAGCAGTATTTATATTTAGGTTTCACTCTGTTCTCTCCTATATAGATAGATGAATTTGGAACTCTAAATCCAACATGGTTTGTAGTAGCTCTTTGAAACTTGACAAAATAAACGAGTTCTCAGATTTGCCTCTATGGTTTGTTTCCTCTTCAAGTAGCCCTAGGCCCAGACTGTGGAAAAGCACTTTCATTGAGAGGGGTTGCCAAGCTTCTAAGAAATAACGAGTTTCCGAAATACCAGCAAATATTTTTTCACCCAATCTTGATGATACTTGGTGGTAATGATCAGTACACAAGTCCCTTTTGGCTCACCAAATTTTGTTCTTCTAGGTTGAAGCGTTCGTCTACAGTAGCAGTTTTTATATTTAGGTTTCACTCTGTTTTCTCATATATAGATAGATGAATTTGGAACTCTAAATCCAACATGGTTTGTAGTAGCTCTTTGAAACTTGAAAAAATAAAGGAGTTCTCAGTTTTGTCTCTATGGTTTGTTTCCTCTTAAAGTAGCCCTAGGCACAGACTGTGGAAAGCACTTTCATTGAGATGGGTTGCCAAGCTTCTAAGAAATAACGAGTTTCCGAAATACCAGCAAATATTTTTTCACACAATCTTGTTGATACTTGGTGGTAATGATCAGTACACAAATCCCACTTGGCTCACCAAATTTTGGTCTTCTAGGTTGAAGTGTAGGTCTACAGTAGCAGTTTTTATATTTAGGTTTCTCTCTGTTCTCTCCTATATAGATAGATGAATTTGGAACTCTAAATCCAACATGGTTTGGAGTAGCTCTTTGAAAATTGACAAAATAAAGGAGTTCTCAGATTTGTCTCTATGGTTTGTTTCCTCTTCAAAAGCCCTAGGCACAGACTGTGGAAAAGCACTTTCATTGAGAGGGGTTGCCAAGCTTATAAGAAAAAACGAGTTTCCGAAATACCAGCAAATATTTTTCACCCAATCTTGATGATACTTGGTGGTAATGATCAGTACACAAATCCCACTTGGCTTACCAAATTTTGTTCTTCTAGGTTGAAGCGTTCGTCTACAGTAGCAGTTTTTATATTTAGGTTTCCCTCTGTTCTCTCCTATATTGATAGATGAATTTGGAACTCTAAATCCAACATGCTTTGTAGTAGCTCCTTGAAACTTGACAAAATAAAGGAGTTCTCAGTTTTGTCTCTATGGTTTGTTTCCTCTTCAAGTAGCCCTAGGCACAGACTGTGGAAAAGCACTTTCATTGAGAGGGGTTGCCAAGCTTCTAAGAAATTCCGAGTTTCCGAAATACCAGCAAATATTTTTTCACCCAATCTTGATGATACTTGGTGGTAATGATCAGTACACAAATCCCACATGGCTCACCAAATTTTGTTCTTCTAGGTTGAAGCGTTCCTCTACAGTAGCAGTTTTTATATTTAGGTTTCCCTCTGTTCTCTCCTATATAGAGAGATGAATTTGGAACTCTAAATCCAACATGGTTTGTAGTAGCTGTTTGAAACTTGACAAAATAAAGGAGTTCTCAGTTTTGTCTCTATGGTTTGTTTCCTCTTAAAGTAGCCCTAGGCACAGACTGTGGAAAGCACTTTCATTGAGATGGGTTGCCAAGCTTCTAAGAAATAACGAGTTTCCGAAATACCAGCAAATATTTTTTCACCAATCTTGATGATACTTGGTGGTAATGATCAGTACACAAATCCCACTTGGCTCACCAAATTTTGTTCTTCTAGGTTGAAGCGTTCGTCTACAGTAGCAGTTTTTATATTTAGGTTTCCCTCTGTTCTCTCCCATATAGATAGATGAATTTGGAACTCTAAATCCAACATGGTTTGTAGTAGCACTTTGAAACTTGAAAAAATAAAGGAGTTCTCTGTTTTGTCTCTATGGTTTGTTTCCTCTTAAAGTAGCCCTAGGCACAGACTGTGGAAAGCACTTTCATTGAGATGGGTTGCCAAGCTTCTAAGAAATAACGAGTTTCCGAAATACCAGCAAATATTTTTTCACACAATCTTGTTGATACTTGGTGGTAATGATCAGTACACAAATCCCACTTGGCTCACCAAATTTTGGTCTTCTAGGTTGAAGCGTAGGTCTACAGTAGCAGTTTTTATAATTTAGGTTTCTCTCTGTTCTCTCCTATATAGATAGATGAATTTGGAACTCTAAATCCAACATGGTTTGGAGTAGCTCTTTGAAACTTGACAAAATAAAGGAGTTCTCAGATTTGTCTCTATGGTTTGTTTCCTCTTCAAAAGCCCTAGGCACAGACTGTGGAAAAGCACTTTCATTGAGAGGGGTTGCCAAGCTTATAAGAAAAAACGAGTTTCCGAAATACCAGCAAATATTTTTTCACCCAATCTTGATGATACTTGGTGGTAATGATCAGTACACAAATCCCACTTGGCTTACCAAATTTTGTTCTTCTAGGTTGAAGCGTTCGTCTACAGTAGCAGTTTTTATATTTAGGTTTCCCTCTGTTCTCTCCTATATTGATAGATGAATTTGGAACTCTAAATCCAACATGCTTTGTAGTAGCTCCTTGAAACTTGACAAAATAAAGGAGTTCTCAGTTTTGTCTCTATGGTTTGTTTCCTCTTCAAGTAGCCCTAGGCACAGACTGTGGAAAAGCACTTTCATTGAGAGGGGTTGCCAAGCTTCTAAGAAATTCCGAGTTCCGAAATACCAGCAAATATTTTTTCACCCAATCTTGATGATACTTGGTGGTAATGATCAGTACACAAATCCCACATGGCTCACCAAATTTTGTTCTTCTAGGTTGAAGCGTTCGTCTACAGTAGCAGTTTTTATATTTAGGTTTCCCTCTGTTCTCTCCTATATAGATAGATGAATTTGGAACTCTAAATCCAACATGGTTTGTAGTAGCTGTTTGAAACTTGACAAAATAAAGGAGTTCTCAGTTTTGTCTCTATGGTTTGTTTCCTCTTAAAGTAGCCCTAGGCACAGACTGTGGAAAGCACTTTCATTGAGATGGGTTGCCAAGCTTCTAAGAAATAACGAGTTTCCGAAATACCAGCAAATATTTTTTCACCCAATCTTGATGATACTTGGTGGTAAAGATCAGTACACAAATCCCACTTGGCTCACCAAATTTTGTTCTTCTAGGTTGAAGCGTTCGTCTACAGTAGCAGTTTTTATATTTAGGTTCATCTGTTCTCTCCTATATAGATAGATGAATTTGGAACTCTAAATCCAACATGGTTTGTAGTAGCTCTTTGAAACTTGACAAAATAAAGGAGTTCTCAGTTTTGTCTCTATGGTTTGTTTCCTCTTCAAGTAGCCCTAGGCACAGACTGTGGAAAAGCACTTTCATTGAGAGGGGTTGCCAAGCTTCTAAGAAATTACGAGTTTCCGAAATACCAGCAAATATTTTTTCACCCAATCGTGATGATACTTGGTGCTAATGATCAGTACACAAATCCCACTTGGCTCACCAAATTTTGTTCTTCTAGGTTGAAGCGTTCGTCTACAGTAGCAGTTTTTATATTTAGGTTTCCCTCTGTTCTCTCCTATATAGAAAGATGAATTTGGAACTCTAAATCCAACATGGTTTGTAGTAGCTCTTTGAAACTTGAAAAAAATAAAGGAGTTCTCAGTTTTGTCTCTATGGTTTGTTTCCTCTTCAAGTAGCCCTAGGCACAGACTGTGGAAAAGCACTTTCATTGAGAGGGGTTGCCAAGCTTCTAGGAAATAACGAGTTTCCGAAAGACCAACAAATATTTTTTCAACCAAATTTGATGATTCTTGGTGATAACGATCAGTACACAAATCCCACTTGGCTCACGAAATTTTGTACTTCTAGTTTGAAGCTTTCGTCTACAGTAGCACTTTTTATATTTAGGTTTCCCTCTGTTCTCTCCTATATAGATAGATGAATTTTGAACTCTAAATCCAACATGGTATGTAGTAGCTCTTTGAAACTTGACAAAATAAAGGAGTTCTCAGTTTAGTCTCTATGGTTTGTTTCCTCTTCAAGTAGCCATAGGCACAGACTGTGGGAAAGCACTTTCATTGAGAGGGTTTGCCAAGCTTCTAAGAAATAACGAGTTTCGAAATACCAGCAAATATTTTTTCACCCAATCTTGATGATACTTGGTGCTAATGATCAGTACACAAATCCCACTTGGCTCACCAAATTTTGTTCTTCTAAGTTGAAGCGTTCGTCTACAGTAGCAGTTTTTATATTTAGGTTTCCCTCTGTTCTCTCCCATATATATAGATGAATTTGGAACTCTAAATCCAACATGGTTTGTAGTAGCTCTTTGAAACTTGACAAAATAAAGGAGTTCTCAGTTTTGTCTCTATGGTTTGTTTCCTCTTCAAGTAGCCCTAGGCACAGACTGTGGAAAAGCACTTTCATTGAGAGGGGTTGCCAAGCTTCTAAGAAATAACGAGTTTCCGAAATACCATCAAATATTTTTTCACCCAAATTTGATGATTCTTGGTGGTAATGATCAGTACACAAATCCCACTTGGCTCACGAAATTTTGTTCTTCTAGTTTGAAACTTTCGTCTACAGTAGCAGTTTTTATATTTAGGTTTCACTCTGTTCTCTCCTATATAGATAGATGAATTTGGAACTCTAAATCCAACATGGTTTGTAGTAGCTCTTTGAAACTTGACAAAATAAACGAGTTCTCAGATTTGCCTCTATGGTTTGTTTCCTCTTCAAGTAGCCCTAGGCCCAGACTGTGGAAAAGCACTTTCATTGAGAGGGGTTGCCAAGCTTCTAAGAAATAACGAGTTTCCGAAATACCAGCAAATATTTTTTCACCCAATCTTGATGATACTTGCTGGTAATGATCAGTACACAAGTCCCTTTTGGCTCACCAAATTTTGTTCTTCTAGGTGGAAGCGTTCGTCTACAGTAGCAGTTTTTATATTTAGGTTTCACTCTGTTTTCTCATATATAGATAGATGAATTTGGAACTCTAAATCCAACATGGTTTGTAGTAGCTCTTTGAAACTTGAAAAAATAAAGGAGTTCTCAGTTTTGTCTCTATGGTTTGTTTCCTCTTAAAGTAGCCCTAGGCACAGACTGTGGAAAGCACTTTCATTGAGATGGGTTGCCAAGCTTCTAAGAAATAACGAGTTTCCGAAATACCAGCAAATATTTTTTCACACAATCTTGTTGATACTTGGTGGTAATGATCAGTACACAAATCCCACTTGGCTCACCAAATTTTGGTCTTCTAGGTTGAAGTGTAGGTCTACAGTAGCAGTTTTTATTTAGGTTTCTCTCTGTTCTCTCCTATATAGATAGATGAATTTGGAACTCTAAATCCAACATGGTTTGGAGTAGCTCTTTGAAAATTGACAAAATAAAGGAGTTCTCAGATTTGTCTCTATGGTTTGTTTCCTCTTCAAAAGCCCTAGGCACAGACTGTGGAAAAGCACTTTCATTGAGAGGGGTTGCCAAGCTTATAAGAAAAAACGAGTTTCCGAAATACCAGCAAATATTTTTTCACCCAATCTTGATGATACTTGGTGGTAATGATCAGTACACAAATCCCACTTGGCTTACCAAATTTTGTTCTTCTAGGTTGAAGCGTTCGTCTACAGTAGCAGTTTTTATATTTAGGTTTCCCTCTGTTCTCTCCTATATTGATAGATGAATTTGGAACTCTAAATCCAACATACTTTGTAGTAGCTCCTTGAAACTTGACAAAATAAAGGAGTTCTCAGTTTTGTCTCTATGGTTTGTTTCCTCTTCAAGTAGCCCTAGGCCCAGACTGTGGAAAAGCACTTTCATTGAGAGGGGTTGCCAAGCTTCTAAGAAATAACGAGTTTCCGAAATACCAGCAAATATTTTTTCACCCAATCTTGATGATACTTGGTGGTAATGATCAGTACACAAGTCCCTTTTGGCTCACCAAATTTTGTTCTTCTAGGTTGAAGCGTTCGTCTACAGTAGCAGTTTTTATATTTAGGTTTCACTCTGTTTTCTCATATATAGATAGATGAATTTGGAACTCTAAATCCAACATGGTTTGTAGTAGCTCTTTGAAACTTGAAAAAATAAAGGAGTTCTCAGTTTTGTCTCTATGGTTTGTTTCCTCTTAAAGTAGCCCTAGGCACAGACTGTGGAAAGCACTTTCATTGAGATGGGTTGCCAAGCTTCTAAGAAATAACGAGTTTCCGAAATACCAGCAAATATTTTTTCACACAATCTTGTTGATACTTGGTGGTAATGATCAGTACACAAATCCCACTTGGCTCACCAAATTTTGGTCTTCTAGGTTGAAGTGTAGGTCTACAGTAGCAGTTTTTATATTTAGGTTTCTCTCTGTTCTCTCCTATATAGATAGATGAATTTGGAACTCTAAATCCAACATGGTTTGGAGTAGCTCTTTGAAAATTGACAAAATAAAGGAGTTCTCAGATTTGTCTCTATGGTTTGTTTCCTCTTCAAAAGCCCTAGGCACAGACTGTGGAAAAGCACTTTCATTGAGAGGGGTTGCCAAGCTTATAAGAAAAAACGAGTTTCCGAAATACCAGCAAATATTTTTTCACCCAATCTTGATGATACTTGGTGGTAATGATCAGTACACAAATCCCACTTGGCTTACCAAATTTTGTTCTTCTAGGTTGAAGCGTTCGTCTACAGTAGCAGTTTTTATATTTAGGTTTCCCTCTGTTCTCTCCTATATTGATAGATGAATTTGGAACTCTAAATCCAACATGCTTTGTAGTAGCTCCTTGAAACTTGACAAAATAAAGGAGTTCTCAGTTTTGTCTCTATGGTTTGTTTCCTCTTCAAGTAGCCCTAGGCACAGACTGTGGAAAAGCACTTTCATTGAGAGGGGTTGCCAAGCTTCTAAGAAATTCCGAGTTTCCGAAATACCAGCAAATATTTTTTCACCCAATCTTGATGATACTTGGTGGTAATGATCAGTACACAAATCCCACATGGCTCACCAAATTTTGTTCTTCTAGGTTGAAGCGTTCCTCTACAGTAGCAGTTTTTATATTTAGGTTTCCCTCTGTTCTCTCCTATATAGAGAGATGAATTTGGAACTCTAAATCCAACATGGTTTGTAGTAGCTGTTTGAAACTTGACAAAATAAAGGAGTTCTCAGTTTTGTCTCTATGGTTTGTTTCCTCTTAAAGTAGCCCTAGGCACAGACTGTGGAAAGCACTTTCATTGAGATGGGTTGCCAAGCTTCTAAGAAATAACGAGTTTCCGAAATACCAGCAAATATTTTTTCACCCAATCTTGATGATACTTGGTGGTAATGATCAGTACACAAATCCCACTTGGCTCACCAAATTTTGTTCTTCTAGGTTGAAGCGTTCGTCTACAGTAGCAGTTTTTATATTTAGGTTTCCCTCTGTTCTCTCCCATATAGATAGATGAATTTGGAACTCTAAATCCAACATGGTTTGTAGTAGCACTTTGAAACTTGAAAAAATAAAGGAGTTCTCTGTTTTGTCTCTATGGTTTGTTTCCTCTTAAAGTAGCCCTAGGCACAGACTGTGGAAAGCACTTTCATTGAGATGGGTTGCCAAGCTTCTAAGAAATAACGAGTTTCCGAAATACCAGCAAATATTTTTCACACAATCTTGTTGATACTTGGTGGTAATGATCAGTACACAAATCCCACTTGGCTCACCAAATTTTGGTCTTCTAGGTTGAAGCGTAGGTCTACAGTAGCAGTTTTTATATTTAGGTTTCTCTCTGTTCTCTCCTATATAGATAGATGAATTTGGAACTCTAAATCCAACATGGTTTGGAGTAGCTCTTTGAAACTTGACAAAATAAAGGAGTTCTCAGATTTGTCTCTATGGTTTGTTTCCTCTTCAAAAGCCCTAGGCACAGACTGTGGAAAAGCACTTTCATTGAGAGGGGTTGCCAAGCTTATAAGAAAAAACGAGTTTCCGAAATACCAGCAAATATTTTTTCACCCAATCTTGATGATACTTGGTGGTAATGATCAGTACACAAATCCCACTTGGCTTACCAAATTTTGTTCTTCTAGGTTGAAGCGTTCGTCTACAGTAGCAGTTTTTATATTTAGGTTTCCCTCTGTTCTCTCCTATATTGATAGATGAATTTGGAACTCTAAATCCAACATGCTTTGTAGTAGCTCCTTGAAACTTGACAAAATAAAGGAGTTCTCAGTTTTGTCTCTATGGTTTGTTTCCTCTTCAAGTAGCCCTAGGCACAGACTGTGGAAAAGCACTTTCATTGAGAGGGGTTGCCAAGCTTCTAAGAAATTCCGAGTTTCCGAAATACCAGCAAATATTTTTTCACCCAATCTTGATGATACTTGGTGGTAATGATCAGTACACAAATCCCACATGGCTCACCAAATTTTGTTCTTCTAGGTTGAAGCGTTCGTCTACAGTAGCAGTTTTTATATTTAGGTTTCCCTCTGTTCTCTCCTATATAGATAGATGAATTTGGAACTCTAAATCCAACATGGTTTGTAGTAGCTGTTTGAAACTTGACAAAATAAAGGAGTTCTCAGTTTTGTCTCTATGGTTTGTTTCCTCTTAAAGTAGCCCTAGGCACAGACTGTGGAAAGCACTTTCATT
This sequence comes from Callospermophilus lateralis, assembly GCF_048772815.1. Taxonomy (NCBI): domain Eukaryota; kingdom Metazoa; phylum Chordata; class Mammalia; order Rodentia; family Sciuridae; genus Callospermophilus; species Callospermophilus lateralis. The sequence goes on from NW_027516713.1 coordinate 10,335, forward strand.
GAGATGGGTTGCCAAGCTTCTAAGAAATAACGAGTTTCCGAAATACCAGCAAATATTTTTTCACCCAATCTTGATGATACTTGGTGGTAAAGATCAGTACACAAATCCCACTTGGCTCACCAAATTTTGTTCTTCTAGGTTGAAGCGTTCGTCTACAGTAGCAGTTTTTATATTTAGGTTCATCTGTTCTCTCCTATATAGATAGATGAATTTGGAACTCTAAATCCAACATGGTTTGTAGTAGCTCTTTGAAACTTGACAAAATAAAGGAGTTCTCAGTTTTGTCTCTATGGTTTGTTCCTCTTCAAGTAGCCCTAGGCACAGACTGTGGAAAAGCACTTTCATTGAGAGGGGTTGCCAAGCTTCTAAGAAATTACGAGTTTCCGAAATACCAGCAAATATTTTTTCACCCAATCGTGATGATACTTGGTGCTAATGATCAGTACACAAATCCCACTTGGCTCACCAAATTTTGTTCTTCTAGGTTGAAGCGTTCGTCTACAGTAGCAGTTTTTATATTTAGGTTTCCCTCTGTTCTCTCCTATATAGAAAGATGAATTTGGAACTCTAAATCCAACATGGTTTGTAGTAGCTCTTTGAAACTGAAAAAAATAAAGGAGTTCTCAGTTTTGTCTCTATGGTTTGTTTCCTCTTCAAGTAGCCCTAGGCACAGACTGTGGAAAAGCACTTTCATTGAGAGGGGTTGCCAAGCTTCTAGGAAATAACGAGTTTCCGAAAGACCAACAAATATTTTTTCAACCAAATTTGATGATTCTTGGTGATAACGATCAGTACACAAATCCCACTTGGCTCACGAAATTTTGTACTTCTAGTTTGAAGCTTTCGTCTACAGTAGCACTTTTTATATTTAGGTTTCCCTCTGTTCTCTCCTATATAGATAGATGAATTTTGAACTCTAAATCCAACATGGTATGTAGTAGCTCTTTGAAACTTGACAAAATAAAGGAGTTCTCAGTTTAGTCTCTATGGTTTGTTTCCTCTTCAAGTAGCCATAGGCACAGACTGTGGGAAAGCACTTTCATTGAGAGGGTTTGCCAAGCTTCTAAGAAATAACGAGTTTCGAAATACCAGCAAATATTTTTTCACCCAATCTTGATGATACTTGGTGCTAATGATCAGTACACAAATCCCACTTGGCTCACCAAATTTTGTTCTTCTAAGTTGAAGCGTTCGTCTACAGTAGCAGTTTTTATATTTAGGTTTCCCTCTGTTCTCTCCCATATATATAGATGAATTTGGAACTCTAAATCCAACATGGTTTGTAGTAGCTCTTTGAAACTTGACAAAATAAAGGAGTTCTCAGTTTTGTCTCTATGGTTTGTTTCCTCTTCAAGTAGCCCTAGGCACAGACTGTGGAAAAGCACTTTCATTGAGAGGGGTTGCCAAGCTTCTAAGAAATAACGAGTTTCCGAAATACCATCAAATATTTTTTCACCCAAATTTGATGATTCTTGGTGGTAATGATCAGTACACAAATCCCACTTGGCTCACGAAATTTTGTTCTTCTAGTTTGAAACTTTCGTCTACAGTAGCAGTTTTTATATTTAGGTTTCACTCTGTTCTCTCCTATATAGATAGATGAATTTGGAACTCTAAATCCAACATGGTTTGTAGTAGCTCTTTGAAACTTGACAAAATAAACGAGTTCTCAGATTTGCCTCTATGGTTTGTTTCCTCTTCAAGTAGCCCTAGGCCCAGACTGTGGAAAAGCACTTCATTGAGAGGGGTTGCCAAGCTTCTAAGAAATAACGAGTTTCCGAAATACCAGCAAATATTTTTTCACCCACTCTTGATGATACTTGCTGGTAATGATCAGTACACAAGTCCCTTTTGGCTCACCAAATTTTGTTCTTCTAGGTGGAAGCGTTCGTCTACAGTAGCAGTTTTTATATTTAGGTTTCACTCTGTTTTCTCATATATAGATAGATGAATTTGGAACTCTAAATCCAACATGGTTTGTAGTAGCTCTTTGAAACTTGAAAAAATAAAGGAGTTCTCAGTTTTGTCTCTATGGTTTGTTTCCTCTTAAAGTAGCCCCTAGGCACAGACTGTGGAAAGCACTTTCATTGAGATGGGTTGCCAAGCTTCTAAGAAATAACGAGTTTCCGAAATACCAGCAAATATTTTTTCACACAATCTTGTTGATACTTGGTGGTAATGATCAGTACACAAATCCCACTTGGCTCACAAATTTTGGTCTTCTAGGTTGAAGTGTAGGTCTACAGTAGCAGTTTTTATTTAGGTTTCTCTCTGTTCTCTCCTATATAGATAGATGAATTTGGAACTCTAAATCCAACATGGTTTGGAGTAGCTCTTTGAAAATTGACAAAATAAAGGAGTTCTCAGATTTGTCTCTATGGTTTGTTTCCTCTTCAAAAGCCCTAGGCACAGACTGTGGAAAAGCACTTTCATTGAGAGGGGTTGCCAAGCTTATAAGAAAAACGAGTTTCCGAAATACCAGCAAATATTTTTTCACCCAATCTTGATGATACTTGGTGGTAATGATCAGTACACAAATCCCACTTGGCTTACCAAATTTTGTTCTTCTAGGTTGAAGCGTTCGTCTACAGTAGCAGTTTTTATATTTAGGTTTCCCTCTGTTCTCTCCTATATTGATAGATGAATTTGGAACTCTAAATCCAACATACTTTGTAGTAGCTCCTTGAAACTTGACAAAATAAAGGAGTTCTCAGTTTTGTCTCTATGGTTTGTTTCCTCTTCAAGTAGCCCTAGGCACAGACTGTGGAAAAGCACTTTCATTGAGAGGGGTTGCTAAGCTTCTAAGAAATTCCGAGTTTCCGAAATACCAGCAAATATTTTTTCACCCAATCTTGATGATACTTGGTGGTAATGATCAGTACACAAATCCCACATGGCTCACCAAATTTTGTTCTTCTAGGTTGAAGCGTTCGTCTACAGTAGCAGTTTTTATATTTAGGTTTCCCTCTGTTCTCTCCTATATAGATAGATGAATTTGGAACTCTAAATCCAACATGGTTTGTAGTAGCTGTTTGAAACTTGACAAAATAAAGGAGTTCTCAGTTTTGTCTCTATGGTTTGTTTCCTCTTAAAGTAGCCCTAGGCACAGACTGTGGAAAGCACTTTCATTGAGATGGGTTGCCAAGCTTCTAAGAAATAACGAGTTTCCGAAATACCAGCAAATATTTTTTCACCCAATCTTGATGATACTTGGTGGTAAAGATCAGTACACAAATCCCACTTGGCTCACCAAATTTTGTTCTTCTAGGTTGAAGCGTTCGTCTACAGTAGCAGTTTTTATATTTAGGTTCATCTGTTCTCTCCTATATAGATAGATGAATTTGGAACTCTAAATCCAACATGGTTTGTAGTAGCTCTTTGAAACTTGAAAAAAATAAAGGAGTTCTCAGTTTTGTCTCTATGGTTTTTTCCTCTTCAAGTAGCCCTAGGCACAGACTGTGGAAAAGCACTTTCATTGAGAGGGGTTGCCAAGCTTCTAGGAAATAACGAGTTTCCGAAAGACCAACAAATATTTTTTCAACCAAATTTGATGATTCTTGGTGGTAACGATCAGTACACAAATCCCACTTGGCTCACGAAATTTTGTACTTCTAGTTTGAAGCTTTCGTCTACAGTAGCAGTTTTTATATTTAGGTTTCCCTCTGTTCTCTCCTATATAGATAGATGAATTTGGAACTCTAAATCCAACATGGTATGTAGTAGCTCTTTGAAACTTGACAAAATAAAGGAGTTCTCAGTTTAGTCTCTATGGTTTGTTTCCTCTTCAAGTAGCCATAGGCACAGACTGTGGGAAAGCACTTTCATTGAGAGGGTTTGCCAAGCTTCTAAGAAATTACGAGTTTTCGAAATACCAGCAAATATTTTTTCACCCAATCTTGATGATACTTGGTGCTAATGATCAGTACACAAATCCCACTTGGCTCACCAAATTTTGTTCTTCTAAGTTGAAGCGTTCGTCTACAGTAGCAGTTTTTATATTTAGGTTTCCCTCTGTTCTCTCCCATATATATAGATGAATTTGGAACTCTAAATCCAACATGGTTTGTAGTAGCTCTTTGAAACTTGACAAAATAAAGGAGTTCTCAGTTTTGTCTCTATGGTTTGTTTCCTCTTCAAGTAGCCCTAGGCACAGACTGTGGAAAAGCACTTTCATTGAGAGGGGTTGCCAAGCTTCTAAGAAATTACGAGTTTCCGAAATACCAGCAAATATTTTTTCACCCAATCGTGATGATACTTGGTGCTAATGATCAGTACACAAATCCCACTTGGCTCACCAAATTTTGTTCTTCTAGGTTGAAGCGTTCGTCTACAGTAGCAGTTTTTATATTTAGGTTTCCCTCTGTTCTCTCCTATATAGAAAGATGAATTTGGAACTCTAAATCCAACATGGTTTGTAGTAGCTCTTTGAAACTTGAAAAAAATAAAGGAGTTCTCAGTTTTGTCTCTATGGTTTGTTTCCTCTTCAAGTAGCCCTAGGCACAGACTGTGGAAAAGCACTTTCATTGAGAGGGGTTGCCAAGCTTCTAGGAAATAACGAGTTTCCGAAAGACCAACAAATATTTTTTCAACCAAATTTGATGATTCTTGGTGATAACGATCAGTACACAAATCCCACTTGGCTCACGAAATTTTGTACTTCTAGTTTGAAGCTTTCGTCTACAGTAGCACTTTTTATATTTAGGTTTCCCTCTGTTCTCTCCTATATAGATAGATGAATTTTGAACTCTAAATCCAACATGGTATGTAGTAGCTCTTTGAAACTTGACAAAATAAAGGAGTTCTCAGTTTAGTCTCTATGGTTTGTTTCCTCTTCAAGTAGCCATAGGCACAGACTGTGGGAAAGCACTTTCATTGAGAGGGTTTGCCAAGCTTCTAAGAAATAACGAGTTTCGAAATACCAGCAAATATTTTTTCACCCAATCTTGATGATACTTGGTGCTAATGATCAGTACACAAATCCCACTTGGCTCACCAAATTTTGTTCTTCTAAGTTGAAGCGTTCGTCTACAGTAGCAGTTTTTATATTTAGGTTTCCCTCTGTTCTCTCCCATATATATAGATGAATTTGGAACTCTAAATCCAACATGGTTTGTAGTAGCTCTTTGAAACTTGACAAAATAAAGGAGTTCTCAGTTTTGTCTCTATGGTTTGTTTCCTCTTCAAGTAGCCCTAGGCACAGACTGTGGAAAAGCACTTTCATTGAGAGGGGTTGCCAAGCTTCTAAGAAATAACGAGTTTCCGAAATACCATCAAATATTTTTTCACCCAAATTTGATGATTCTTGGTGGTAATGATCAGTACACAAATCCCACTTGGCTCACGAAATTTTGTTCTTCTAGTTTGAAACTTTCGTCTACAGTAGCAGTTTTTATATTTAGGTTTCACTCTGTTCTCTCCTATATAGATAGATGAATTTGGAACTCTAAATCCAACATGGTTTGTAGTAGCTCTTTGAAACTTGACAAAATAAACGAGTTCTCAGATTTGCCTCTATGGTTTGTTTCCTCTTCAAGTAGCCCTAGGCCCAGACTGTGGAAAAGCACTTTCATTGAGAGGGGTTGCCAAGCTTCTAAGAAATAACGAGTTTCCGAAATACCAGCAAATATTTTTCACCCAATCTTGATGATACTTGCTGGTAATGATCAGTACACAAGTCCCTTTTGGCTCACCAAATTTTGTTCTTCTAGGTGGAAGCGTTCGTCTACAGTAGCAGTTTTTATATTTAGGTTTCACTCTGTTTTCTCATATATAGATAGATGAATTTGGAACTCTAAATCCAACATGGTTTGTAGTAGCTCTTTGAAACTTGAAAAAAATAAAGGAGTTCTCAGTTTTGTCTCTATGGTTTGTTTCCTCTTAAAGTAGCCCTAGGCACAGACTGTGGAAAGCACTTTCATTGAGATGGGTTGCCAAGCTTCTAAGAAATAACGAGTTTCCGAAATACCAGCAAATATTTTTTCACACAATCTTGTTGATACTTGGTGGTAATGATCAGTACACAAATCCCACTTGGCTCACCAAATTTTGGTCTTCTAGGTTGAAGTGTAGGTCTACAGTAGCAGTTTTTATTTAGGTTTCTCTCTGTTCTCTCCTATATAGATAGATGAATTTGGAACTCTAAATCCAACATGGTTTGGAGTAGCTCTTTGAAAATTGACAAAATAAAGGAGTTCTCAGATTTGTCTCTATGGTTTGTTTCCTCTTCAAAAGCCCTAGGCACAGACTGTGGAAAAGCACTTTCATTGAGAGGGGTTGCCAAGCTTATAAGAAAAAACGAGTTTCCGAAATACCAGCAAATATTTTTTCACCCAATCTTGATGATACTTGGTGGTAATGATCAGTACACAAATCCCACTTGGCTTACCAAATTTTGTTCTTCTAGGTTGAAGCGTTCGTCTACAGTAGCAGTTTTTATATTTAGGTTTCCCTCTGTTCTCTCCTATATTGATAGATGAATTTGGAACTCTAAATCCAACATACTTTGTAGTAGCTCCTTGAAACTTGACAAAATAAAGGAGTTCTCAGTTTTGTCTCTATGGTTTGTTTCCTCTTCAAGTAGCCCTAGGCACAGACTGTGGAAAAGCACTTTCATTGAGAGGGGTTGCTAAGCTTCTAAGAAATTCCGAGTTTCCGAAATACCAGCAAATATTTTTTCACCCAATCTTGATGATACTTGGTGGTAATGATCAGTACACAAATCCCACATGGCTCACCAAATTTTGTTCTTCTAGGTTGAAGCGTTCGTCTACAGTAGCAGTTTTTATATTTAGGTTTCCCTCTGTTCTCTCCTATATAGATAGATGAATTTGGAACTCTAAATCCAACATGGTTTGTAGTAGCTGTTTGAAACTTGACAAAATAAAGGAGTTCTCAGTTTTGTCTCTATGGTTTGTTTCCTCTTAAAGTAGCCCTAGGCACAGACTGTGGAAAGCACTTTCATTGAGATGGGTTGCCAAGCTTCTAAGAAATAACGAGTTTCCGAAATACCAGCAAATATTTTTTCACCCAATCTTGATGATACTTGGTGGTAAAGATCAGTACACAAATCCCACTTGGCTCACCAAATTTTGTTCTTCTAGGTTGAAGCGTTCGTCTACAGTAGCAGTTTTTATATTTAGGTTCATCTGTTCTCTCCTATATAGATAGATGAATTTGGAACTCTAAATCCAACATGGTTTGTAGTAGCTCTTTGAAACTTGAAAAAAATAAAGGAGTTCTCAGTTTTGTCTCTATGGTTTTTTCCTCTTCAAGTAGCCCTAGGCACAGACTGTGGAAAAGCACTTTCATTGAGAGGGGTTGCCAAGCTTCTAGGAAATAACGAGTTTCCGAAAGACCAACAAATATTTTTTCAACCAAATTTGATGATTCTTGGTGGTAACGATCAGTACACAAATCCCACTTGGCTCACGAAATTTTGTACTTCTAGTTTGAAGCTTTCGTCTACAGTAGCAGTTTTTATATTTAGGTTTCCCTCTGTTCTCTCCTATATAGATAGATGAATTTGGAACTCTAAATCCAACATGGTATGTAGTAGCTCTTTGAAACTTGACAAAATAAAGGAGTTCTCAGTTTAGTCTCTATGGTTTGTTTCCTCTTCAAGTAGCCATAGGCACAGACTGTGGGAAAGCACTTTCATTGAGAGGGTTTGCCAAGCTTCTAAGAAATTACGAGTTTTCGAAATACCAGCAAATATTTTTTCACCCAATCTTGATGATACTTGGTGCTAATGATCAGTACACAAATCCCACTTGGCTCACCAAATTTTGTTCTTCTAAGTTGAAGCGTTCGTCTACAGTAGCAGTTTTTATATTTAGGTTTCCCTCTGTTCTCTCCCATATATATAGATGAATTTGGAACTCTAAATCCAACATGGTTTGTAGTAGCTCTTTGAAACTTGACAAAATAAAGGAGTTCTCAGTTTTGTCTCTATGGTTTGTTTCCTGTTCAAGTAGCCCTAGGCACAGACTGTGGAAAAGCACTTTCATTGAGAGGTGTTGCCAAGCTTCTAAGAAATTACGAGTTTCCGAAATACCAGCAAATATTTTTTCACCCAATCGTGATGATACTTAGTGCTAATGATCAGTACACAAATCCCACTTGGCTCACCAAATTTTGTTCTTCTAGGTTGAAGCGTTCGTCTACAGTAGCAGTTTTTATATTTAGGTTTCCCTCTGTTCTCTCCTATATAGAAAGATGAATTTGGAACTCTAAATCCAACATGGTTTGTAGTAGCTCTTTGAAACTTGACAAAATAAAGGAGTTCTCAGTTTTGTCTCTATGGTTTGTTTCCTCTTAAAGTAGCCCTAGGCACAGACTGTGGAAAGCACTTTCATTGAGATGGGTTGCCAAGCTTCTAAGAAATAACGAGTTTCCGAAATACCAGCAAATATTTTTTCACACAATCTTGTTGATACTTGGTGGTAATGATCAGTACACAAATCCCACTTTGCTCACCAAATTTTGGTCTTCTAGGTTGAAGTGTAGGTCTACAGTAGCAGTTTTTATATTTAGGTTTCTCTCTGTTCTCTCCTATATAGATAGATGAATTTGGAACTCTAAATCCAACATGGTTTGGAGTAGCTCTTTGAAACTTGACAAAATAAAGGAGTTCTCAGATTTGTCTCTATGGTTTGTTTCCTCTTCAAAAGCCCTAGGCACAGACTGTGGAAAAGCACTTTCATTGAGAGGGGTTGCCAAGCTTATAAGAAAAAACGAGTTTCCGAAATACCAGCAAATATTTTTTCACCCAATCTTGATGATACTTGGTGGTAATGATCAGTACACAAATCCCACTTGGCTTACCAAATTTTGTTCTTCTAGGTTGAAGCGTTCGTCTACAGTAGCAGTTTTTATATTTAGGTTTCCCTCTGTTCTCTCCTATATTGATAGATGAATTTGGAACTCTAAATCCAACATACTTTGTAGTAGCTCCTTGAAACTTGACAAAATAAAGGAGTTCTCAGTTTTGTCTCTATGGTTTGTTTCCTCTTCAAGTAGCCCTAGGCACAGACTGTGGAAAAGCACTTTCATTGAGAGGGGTTGCCAAGCTTCTAAGAAATTCCGAGTTTCCGAAATACCAGCAAATATTTTTTCACCCAATCTTGATGATACTTGGTGGTAATGATCAGTACACAAATCCCACATGGCTCATCAAATTTTGTTCTTCTAGGTTGAAGCGTTCCTCTACAGTAGCAGTTTTTATATTTAGGTTTCCCTCTGTTCTCTCCTATATAGAGAGATGAATTTGGAACTCTAAATCCAACATGGTTTGTAGTAGCTGTTTGAAACTTGACAAAATAAAGGAGTTCTCAGTTTTGTCTCTATGGTTTGTTTCCTCTTAAAGTAGCCCTAGGCACAGACTGTGGAAAGCACTTTCATTGAGATGGGTTGCCAAGCTTCTAAGAAATAACGAGTTTCCGAAATACCAGCAAATATTTTTTCGCCCAATCTTGATGATACTTGGTGGTAATGATCAGTACACAAATCCCACTTGGCTCACCAAATTTTGTTCTTCTAGGTTGAAGCGTTCGTCTACAGTAGCAGTTTTTATATTTAGGTTCATCTCTTCTCTCCTATATAGATAGATGAATTTGGAACTCTAAATCCAACATGGTTTGTAGTAGCTCTTTGAAACTTGAAAAAAATAAAGGAGTTCTCAGTTTTGTCTCTGTGGTTTGTTTCCTCTTCAAGTAGCCCTAGGCACAGACTGTGGAAAAGCACTTTAATTGAGAGGGGTTGCCAAGCTTCTAGGAAATAACGAGTTTCCGAAAGACCAACAAATATTTTTTCAACAAAATTTGATGATTCTTGGTGGTAACGATCAGTACACAAATCCCACTTGGCTCACGAAATTTTGTACTTCTAGTTTGAAGCTTTCGTCTACAGTAGCAGTTTTTATATTTAGGTTTCCCTCTGTTCTCTCCTATATAGATAGATGAATTTGGAACTCTAAATCCAACATGGTATGTAGTAGCTCTTTGAAACTTGACAAAATAAAGGAGTTCTCAGTTTAGTCTCTATGGTTTGTTTCCTCTTCAAGTAGCCATAGGCACAGACTGTGGGAAAGCACTTTCATTGAGAGGGTTTGCCAAGCTTCTAAGAAATAACGAGTTTCGAAATACCAGCAAATATTTTTTCACCCAATCTTGATGATACTTGGTGGTAATGATCAGTACACAAATCCCACTTGGCTCACCAAATTTTGTTCTTCTAGGTTGAAGCGTTCGTCTACAGTAGCAGTTTTTATATTTAGGTTTCCCTCTGTTCTCTCCTATATAGAGAGATGAATTTGGAACTCTAAATCCAACATGGATTGTAGTAGCTCTTTGAAACTTGACAAAATAAAGGAGTTCTCAATTTTGTCTCTATGGTTTGTTTCCTCTTCAAGTAGCCCTAGGCACAGACTGTGGAAAAGCACTTTCATTGAGAGGGGTTGCCAAGCTTCTAAGAAATAACGAGTTACCGAAATATCAGCAAATATTTTTTCACCCAAATTTGATGATTCTTTTTGGTAATGATCAGTACACAAATCCCACATGGCTCACCAAATTTTGTTCTTCTAGGTTGAAGCGTTCGTCTACAGTAGCAGTTTTTATATTTAGGTTTCCCTCTGTTCTCTCCTATATAGATAGATGAATTTGGAAATCTAAATCCAACATGGTTTGTAGTAACTCTTTGAAACTTGACAAAATAAAGGAGTTCTCAGTTTTGTCTCTATGGTTTGTTTCCTCTTAAAGTAGCCCTAGGCACAGACTGTGGAAAGCACTTTCATTGAGATGGGTTGCCAAGCTTCTAAGAAATAACGAGTTTCCGAAATACCAGCAAATATTTTTTCACACAATCTAGTTGATACATGGTGGTAATGATCAGTACACAAATCCCACTTGGCTCAAAAAAATTTTGTTCTTCTAGGTTGAAGCGTTCGTCTACAGTAGCAGTTTTTATATTTAGGTTTCTCTCTGTTCTCTCCTATATAGATAGATGAATTTGGAACTCTAAATCCAACATGGTTTGTAGTAGCTCTTTGAAACTTGACAAAATAAAGGAGTTCTCAGATTTGTCCCTATGGCTTGTTTCCTCTTCAAGTAGCCCTAGGCGCAGACTGTGGAAAAGCACTTTCATTGAGAGGGGTTGCCAAGCGTCTAAGAAATAACGAGTTTCGAAATAACAGCAAATATTTTTTCACCCAAATTTGATGATTCTTGGTGGTAATGATCAGTACACAAATCCCACTTGGCTCACGAAATTTTGTTCTTCTAGTTTGAAGCTTTCGTCTACAGTAGCAGTTTTTATATTTAGGTTTCCCTTTGTTCTCTCGTATTTAGATAGATGAATTTGAAACTCTAAATCCAACATGGTTTGTAGTAGCTCTTTGAAACTTGACAAAATAAAGGAGTTCTCAGTTTTGTCTTTATGGTTTGTTTCCTCTTCAAGTAGCCCTAGGCACAGACTGTGGAAAGCACTTTCATTGAGAGGGTTTGCCAATCTTCTAAGAAATAACGAGTTTCCGAAATACCAGCAAATATTTTTTCACCCAATCTTGATGATACTTGGTGGTAATGATCAGTACACAAATCCCACTTGGCTCATCAAATTTTGTTCTTCTAGGTTGAAGCGTTCGTCTACAGTAGCAGTTTTTATATTTAGGTTTCCCTCTGTTCTCTCCCATATAGATAGATGAATTTGGAACTCTAAATCCAACATGGTTTGTAGTAGCCCTTTGAAACTTGACAAAATAAAGGAGTTCTCAGTTTTGTCTCTATGGTTTGTTTCCTCTTCTAGTCGCCCTAGGCACAGACTGTGGAAAAGCACTTTCACTGAGAGGTGTTGCCAATCTTCTAAGAAATTACGAGTTTTCGATATACCAGCAAATATTTTTTCACCCAATCTTGATGATACTTGGTGCTAATGATCAGTACACAAATCCACTTGGCTCACCAAATTTTCTTCTTCTAGGTTGAAGCGTTCGTCTACAGTAGCAGTTTTTATATATTTAGGTTTCACTCTGTTCTCTCATATATAGATAGATGAATTTGGAACTCTAAATCCAACATGGTTTGTAGTAGCTCTTTGAAACTTGACAAAATAAAGGAGTTCTCAGTTTTGTCTCTATGGATTGTTTCCTCTTCAAGTAGCCCTAGGCACAGACTGTTAAAAAGCACTTTCATTGAGAGGGGTTGCCAAGCTTCTAAGAAATAACGAGTTTCCAAAATACCAGCAAATATTTTTTCACCCTAATTTGATGATTCCTGGTGGTAACGATCAGTACACAAATCCCACTTGGCTCACGAAATTTTGTACTTCTAGTTTGAAGCTTTCGTCTACAGTAGCAGTTTTTATATTTAGGTTTCCCTCTGTTCTCTCCTATATAGATAGATGAATTTGGAACTCTAAATCCAACATGGTATGTAGTAGCTCTTTGAAACTTGACAAAATAAAGGAGTTCTCAATTTTGTCTCTATGGTTTGTTTCCTCTTAAAGTAGCCCTAGGCACAGACAGTGGAAAGCACTTGCATTGAGAGGGGTTGCCAAGCTTCGAAGAAATTACGAGTTTCCGAAATACCAGCAAATATTTTTTCACCCAATCTTGATGATACATGGTGCTAATGATCAGTACACAAATCCCACTTGGCTCACCAAATTTTGTTCTTCTAAGTTGAAGCGTTCCGTCTACAGTAGCAGTTTTTATATTTAGGTTTCCCTCTGTTCTCTCTATATGAAAAGATGAATTTGGAACTCTAAATCCAACATGGTTTGTAGTAGCTCTGTTGAAAACTTGACAAAATAAAGGAGTTCTCTGTTTTGTCGCTATGGTTTGTTTCCTCTTCAAGTAGCCCTAGGCACAGACTGTGGAAAAGCACTTTAATTGAGAGGGGTTCCCAAGCTTCTAAGAAATAACGAGTTTCCGAAATACCAGCAAATATTTTTTCACCCAATCTTGATGATACTTGGTGGTAATGATCAGTACACCAATCCCACTTGGCTCACCAAATTTTGTTCTTCTAGGTTGAAGCGTTCGTCTACAGTAGCAGTTTTTATATTTAGGTTTCACTCTGTTCTCTCATATATAGATACATGAATTTGGAACTCTAAATCCAACATGGTTTGTAGTAGCTCTTTGAAACTTTACAAAATAAAGGAGTTCTCAGTTTTGTCTCTATGGTTTGTTTCCTCTTCAAGTAGCCCTAGGCACAGACTGTGGAAAAGCACTTTCATTGAGAGGGGTTGCCAAGCTTCTAAGAAATAACGAGTTACCGAAATACCAGCAAATATTTTTTCACCCAAATTTGATGATTCTTGGTGGTAACGATCAGTACACAAATCCCACTTGGCTCACGAAATTTTGTACTTCTAGTTTGAAGCTTTCGTCTACAGTAGGGGTTTTTATATTTAGGTTTCCCTCTGTTCTCTCCTATATAGATAGATGAATTTGGAACTCTAAATCCAACATGGTATGTAGTAGCTCTTTGAAACTTGACAAAATAAAGGAGTTCTCAGTTTTGTCTCTATGGTTTGTTTCCTCTTGAAGTAGCCCTAGGCACAGACAGTGGAAAGCACTTGCATTGAGATGGGTTGCCAAGCTTCTAAGAAATAACGAGTTTCCGAAATACCAGCAAATATTTTTTCACCCAATCTAGTTGATACTTGGTGGTAATGATCAGTACACAAATCCCACTTTGCTCACCAAATTTTGTTCTTCTATTTTGAAGCGTTCGTCTACCGTAGCAGTTTTTATATTTAGGTTTCCCTCTGTTCTTTCCTATATAAATAGATGAATTTGGAACTCTAAATCCAACATGGATTGTAGTAGCTCTTTGAAACTTGACAAAATAAAGGAGTTCTCAATTTTGTCTCTATGGTTTGTTTCCTCTTCATGTAGACCTAGGCAAAGACTATGGAAAAGCACTTTCATTGAGAGGGGTTGCCAAGCTTCTAAGAAATAACGAGTTACCGAAATATCAGCAAATATTTTTTCACCCAAATTTGATGATTCTTTTTGGTAATGATCAGTACACAAATCCAACTTCGCTCACCAAATTTTATTCTTCTAGGTTGAAGCGTTCGTCTAGAGTAGCAGTTTTTATATTTAGGTTTCCCTCTCTTCTCTCCTATAGATAGATGAATTTGGAACTCTAAATCCAACATGGTTTGTAGTAGCTCTTTGAAACTTGACAAAATAAAGGAGTTCTCAGATTTGTCTCTATGGCTTGTTTCCTCTTCAAGTAGCCATAGGCGCAGACTGTGGAAAAGCACTTTCATTGAGAGGGGTTGCCAAGCTTCTAAGAAATAACGAGTTTCCGAAATACCAGCAAATATTTTTTCACCCAAATTTGATGATTCTTGGTGGTAATGATCAGTACACAAATCCCACTTGGCTCACGAAATTTTGTTCTTCTAGTTTGAAACTTTCGTCTACAGTAGCAGTTTTTATATTTAGGTTTCACTCTGTTCTCTTCTATATAGATAGATGAATTTGGAACTCTAAATCCAACATGGTTTGTAGTACCTCTTTGAAACTTGACAAAATAAAGGAGTTCTCAGATTTGCCTCTATGGTTTGTTTCCTCTTCAAGTAGCCCTAGGCCCAGACTGTGGAAAAGCACTTTCATTGAGAGGGGTTGCCAAGCTTCTAAGAAATAACGAGTTTCCGAAATACCAGCAAATATTTTTTCACCCAATCTTGATGATACTTGGTGGTAATGATCAGTACACAAATCCCACTTGGCTCACCAAATTTTGTTCTTCTAGGTTGAAGCGTTCGTCTACAGTAGCAGTTTTTATATTTAGGTTTCACTCTGTTTTCTCATATATAGATAGATGAATTTGGAACTCTAAATCCAACATGGTTTGTAGTAGCTCTTTGAAACTTGAAAAAATAAAGGAGTTCTCAGTTTTGTCTCTATGGTTTGTTTCCTCTTAAAGTAGCCCTAGGCACAGACTGTGGAAAGCACTTTCATTGAGATGGGTTGCCAAGCTTCTAAGAAATAACGAGTTTCCGAAATACCAGCAAATATTTTTTCACACAATCTTGTTGATACTTGGTGGTAATGATCAGTACACAAGTCCCACTTGGCTCACCAAATTTTGGTCTTCTAGGTTGAAGCGTTCGTCTACAGTAGCAGTTTTTATATTTAGGTTTCTCTCTGTTCTCTCCTATATAGATAGATGAATTTGGAACTCTAAATCCAACATGGTTTGTAGTAGCTCTTTGAAACTTGACAAAGTAAAGGAGTTCTCAGATTTGTCTCTATGGTTTCTTTCCTCTTCAAAAGCCCTAGTCACAGACTGTGGAAAGCACTTTCATTGAGATGGGTTGCCAAGCTTCTAAGAAATAACGAGTTTCCGAAATACCAGCAAATATTTTTTCACCCAATCTTGATGATACTTGGTGGTAATGATCATTACACAAATCCCACTTGGCTCACCAAATTTTGTTCTTCTAGGTTGAAGCGTTAGTCTACAGTAGCAGTATTTATATTTAGGTTTCTCTCTGTTCTCTCCTATATAGATAGATGAATTTGGAACTCTAAATCCAACATGGTTTGTAGTAGCTCTTTGAAACTTGACAAAATAAAGGAGTTCTCAGTTTTGTCTCTATGGTTTGTTTCCTCTTCAAGTAGCCCTAGGCACAGACTGTGGAAAAGCACTTTCATTGAGAGGGGTTGCCAAGCTTCTAAGAAATTCCGAGTTTCCGAAATACCAGCAAATATTTTTTCACCCAATCTTGATGATACTTGGTGGTAATGATCAGTACACAAATCCCACTTGGCTCACCAAATTTTGTTCTTCTAGGTTGAAGCGTTCGTGTACAGTAGCAGTTTTTATATTTAGGTTCATCTGTTCTCTCCTATATAGATAGATGAATTTGGAACTCTAAATCCAACATGGTTTGTAGTAGCTCTTTGAAACTTGAAAAAAATAAAGGAGTTCTCAGTTTTGTCTCTATGGTTTGTTTCCTCTTCAAGTAGCCCTAGGCACAGACTGTGGAAAAGCACTTTCATTGAGAGGGGTTGCCAAGCTTCTAGGAAATAACGAGTTTCCGAAAGACCAACAAATATTTTTTTAACCAAATTTGATGATTCTTGGTGGTAACGATCAGTACACAAATCCCACTTGGCTCACGAAATTTTGTACTTCTAGTTTGAAGCTTTCGTCTACAGTAGCAGTTTTTATATTTAGGTTTCCCTGTGTTCTCTCCTATATAGATAGATGAATTTGGAACTCTAAATCCAACATGGTATGTAGTAGCTCTTTGAAACTTGACAAAATAAAGGAGTTCTCAGTTTTGTCTCTATGGTTTGTTTCCTCTTAAAGTAGCCCTAGGCACAGACTGTGGAAAGCACTTGCATTGAGATGGGTTGCCAAGCTTCTAAGAAATAACGAGTTTCCGAAATACCAGCAAATATTTTTTCACCCAATCTAGTTGATACTTCGTGGTAATGATCAGTACACAAATCCCACTTTGCTCACCAAATTTTGTTCTTCTATTTTGAAGCGTTCGTCTACCTTAGCAGTTTTTATATTTAGGTTTCCCTCTGTTCTCTCCTATATAGATAGATGAATTTGGAACTCTAAATCCAACATGGATTGTAGTAGCTCTTTGAAACTTGACAAAATAAAGGAGTTCTCAATTTTGTCTCTATGGTTTGTTTCCTCTTCAAGTAGCCCTAGGCACAGACTGTGGAAAAGCACTTTCATTGAGAGGGGTTGCCAAGCTTCTAAGAAATAACGAGTTACCGAAATATCAGCAAATATTTTTTCACCCAAATTTGATGATTCTTTTTGGTAATGATCAGTACACAAATCCCACATGGCTCACCAAATTTTGTTCTTCTAGGTTGAAGCGTTCGTCTACAGTAGCAGTTTTTATATTTAGGTTTCTCTCTGTTCTCTCCTATATAGATAGATGAATTTGGAACTCTAAAACCAACATGGTTTGTAGTAGCTCTTTGAAACTTGAGAAAATAAAGGAGTTCTCAGATTTGTCCCTATGGCTTGTTTCCTCTTCAAGTAGCCCTAGGCGCAGACTGTGGAAAAGCACTTTCATTGAGAGGGGTTGCCAAGCTTCTAAGAAATAACGAGTTTCCGAAATACCAGCAAATATTTTTTCACCCAACCTTGATGATACTTGGTGGTAATGATCAGTACATATATCCCACTTGGCTTACCAAATTTTTTCTTCTAGGTTGAAGCGTTCGTCTACAGTAGCAATTTTATATTTAAGTTTCCCTCGGTTCTCTCCTATATAGATAGATGAATTTGAAACTCTAAATCCAACATGGTTTGTAGTAGCTGTTTGAAACTTGACAAAATAAAGGAGTTCTCAGTTTTGTCTCTATGGTTGGTTTCCTCTTCAAGTAGCCCTAGGCACAGACTGTGGAAAGCACTTTCATTGAGATGGGTTGCCAAGCTTCTAAGAAATAACGAGTTTCCGAAATACCAGCAAATATTTATTCACCCAATCTTGATGATACTTGGTGGTAATGATCAGTACACAAATCCCACTTGGCTCACCAAATTTGTTCTTCTAGGTTGAAGCGTTCGTGTACAGTAGCAGTTTTTATATTTAGGTTCATCTGTTCTCTCCTATATAGATAGATGAATTTGGAACTCTAAATCCAACATGGTTTGTAGTAGCTCTTTGAAACTTGAAAAAAATAAAGGAGTTCTCAGTTTTGTCTCTATGGTTTGTTTCCTCTTCAAGTAGCCCTAGGCACAGACTGTGGAAAAGCACTTTCATTGAGAGGGGTTGCCAAGCTTCTAGGAAATAACGAGTTTCCGAAAGACCAACAAATATTTTTTTAACCAAATTTGATGATTCTTGGTGGTAACGATCAGTACACAAATCCCACTTGGCTCACGAAATTTTGTACTTCTAGTTTGAAGCTTTCGTCTACAGTAGCAGTTTTTATATTTAGGTTTCCCTGTGTCTCTCCCTATATAGATAGATGAATTTGGAACTCTAAATCCAACATGGTATGTAGTAGCTCTTTGAAACTTGACAAAATAAAGGAGTTCTCAGTTTTGTCTCTATGGTTTGTTTACTCTTAAAGTAGCCCCAAGCACAGACTGTGGAAAGCACTTGCATTGAGATGGGTTGCCAAGCTTCTAAGAAATAACGAGTTTCCGAAATACCAGCAAATATTTTTTCACCAATCTAGTTGATTACTTCGTGGTAATGATCAGTACACAAATCCCACTTTGCTCACCAAATTTTGTTCTTCTATTTTGAAGCGTTCGTCTACTGTAGCAGTTTTTATATTTAGGTTTCCCTCTGTTCTCTCCTATATAGATAGATGAATTTGGAACTCTAAATCCAACATGGATTGTAGTAGCTCTTTGAAACTTGACAAAATAAAGGAGTTCTCAATTTTGTCTCTATGGTTGTTTCCTCTCAAGTAGCCCTAGGCACAGACTGTGAAAAGCACTTTCATTGAGAGGGGTTGCCAAGCTTCTAAGAAATAACGAGTTACCGAAATATCAGCAAACATTTTTTCACCCAAATTTGATGATTTTTTTGGTAATGATCAGTACACAAATCCCACATGGCTCACCAAATTTTGTTCTTCTAGGTTGAAGCTTCGTCTACAGTAGCAGTTTTATATTTAGGTTTCCCTCTGTTCTCTCCTATATAGATAGATGAATTTGGAACTCTAAATCCAACTGGTTGTAGTAACTCTTTGAAACTTGACAAATAAAGGAGTTCTCAGTTTTGTCTCTATGGATTGTTTCCTCTTAAAGTACCCAAGGCACAGACTGTGGAAAGCACTTTCATTGAGATGGGTTGCCAAGCTTCTAAGAAATAACGAGTTTCCGAAATACCAGCAAATATTTTTTCACACAATCTAGTTGATACTTGGTGGTAATGATCAGTACACAAATCCCACTTGGCTCACCAAATTTTGTTCTTCTAGGTTGAAGCGTTCGTCTACAGTAGCAGTTTTTATATTTAGGTTTCTCTCTGTTCTCTCCTATATAGATAGATGAATTTGGAACTCTAAATCCACATGGTTTGTAGTAGCTCTTTGAAACTTGAGAAAATAAAGGAGTTCTCAGATTTGTCCCTATGGCTTGTTTCCTTCAAGTAGCCCTAGGCGCAGACTGTGGAAAAGCACTTTCATTGAGAGGGGTTGCCAAGCTTCTAAGAAATAACGAGTTTCCGAAATACCAGCAAATATTTTTTCACCCAACCTTGATGATACTTGGTGGTAATGATAAGTACACATATCCCACTTGGCTTACCAAATTTTTTTCTTCTAGGTTGAAGCGTTCGTCTACAGTAGCAGTTTTATATTTAAGTTTCCCTCGGTTCTCTCCTATATAGATAGATGAATTTGAAACTCTAAATCCAACATGGTTTGTAGTAGCTCTTTGAAACGTGACAAAATAAAAAAGTTCTCAGTTTTGTCTCTATGGTTTGTTTCCTCTTCATGTAGCCCTAGGCACAAACTGTGGAAAAGCACTTTCATTGAGAGAGGTTGCCAAGCTTCTAAGAAATTACGAGTTTCCGAAATACCAGCAAATATTTTTTCACCCAATCTTGATGATACTTGGTGGTAATGATCAGTACACAAATCCCACTTGGCTTACCAAATTTTGTTCTGCTAGGTTGAAGCGTTCGTCTACAGTAGCAGTTTTTATATTTAGGTTTCCCTCTGTTCTCTCCTATATTGATAGATGAATTTGAACTCTAAATCCAACATGCTTTATAGTAGCTCCTTGAAACTTGACAAAATAAAGGAGTTCTCAGTTTTGTCTCTATGGTTTGTTTCCTCTTCAAGTAGCCCTAGGCACAGACTGTGGAAAAGCACTTTCATTGAGAGGGGTTGCCAAGCTTCTAAGAAATTCCGAGTTTCCGAAATACCAGCAAATATTTTTTCACCCAATCTTGATGATACTTGGTGGTAATGATCAGTACACAAATCCCACTTGGCTCACCAAATTTTGTTCTTCTAGGTTGAAGCGTTCGTGTACAGTAGCAGTTTTTATATTTAGGTTTCCCTCTGTTCTCTCCTATATAGATAGATGAATTTGGAACTCTAATCCAACATGGATTGTAGTAGCTCTTTGAAACTTGACAAAATAAAGGAGTTCTCAATTTTGTCTCTATGGTTTGTTTCCTCTTCAAGTAGCCCTAGGCACAGACTGTGGAAAAGCAACTTTCATTGAGAGGGGTTGCCAAGCTTCTAAGAAATAACGAGTTACCGAAATATCAGCAAACATTTTTTCACCCAAATTTGATGATTCTTTTTGGTAATGATCAGTACACAAATCCCACATGGCTCACCAAATTTTGTTCTTCTAGGTTGAAGCGTTCGTCTACAGTAGCAGTTTTTATATTTAGGTTTCCCTCTGTTCTCTCCTATATAGATAGATGAATTTGGAACTCTAATCCAACATGGTTTGTAGTAACTCTTTGAAACTTGACAAAATAAAGGAGTTCTCAGTTTTGTCTCTATGGATTGTTTCCTCTTAAAGTAGCCGTAGGCACAGACTGTGGAAAGCACTTTCATTGAGATGGGTTGCCAAGCTTCTAAGAAATAACGAGTTTCCCGAAATACCAGCAAATATTTTTTCACACAATCTAGTTGATACTTGGTGGTAATGATCAGTACACAAATCCCACTTGGCTCACCAAATTTTGTTCTTCTAGGTTGAAGCGTTCGTCTACAGTAGCAGTTTTTTTATATTTAGGTTTCTCTCTGTTCTCTCCTATATAGATAGATGAATTTGGAACTCTAAATCCAACATGGTTTGTAGTAGCTCTTTGAAACTTGAGAAAATAAAGGAGTTCTCAGATTTGTCCTATGGCTTGTTTCCTCTTCAAGTAGCCCTAGGCGCAGACTGTGGAAAAGCACTTTCATTGAGAGGGGTTGCCAAGCTTCTAAGAAATAACGAAGTTTCCGAAATACCAGCAAATATTTTTTCACCCAACCTTGATGATACTTGGTGGTAATGATCAGTACACATATCCCACTTGGCTTACCAAATTTTTTTCTTCTAGGTTGAAGCGTTCGTCTACAGTAGCAGTTTTATATTTAAGTTTCCCTCGGTTCTCTCCTATATAGATAGATGAATTTGAAACTCTAAATCCAACATGGTTTGTAGTAGCTCTTTGAAACGTGACAAAATAAAAAAGTTCTCAGTTTTGTCTCTATGGTTTGTTTCCTCTTCATGTAGCCCTAGGCACAAACTGTGGAAAAGCACTTTCATTGAGAGAGGTTGCCAAGCTTCTAAGAAATTACGAGTTTCCGAAATACCAGCAAATATTTTTTCACCCAATCTTGATGATACTTGGTGGTAATGATCAGTACACAAATCCCACTTGGCTTACCAAATTTTGTTCTTCTAGGTTGAAGCGTTCGTCTACAGTAGCAGTTTTTATATTTAGGTTTCCCTCTGTTCTCTCCTATATTGATAGATGAATTTGGAACTCTAAATCCAACATGCTTTATAGTAGCTCCTTGAAACTTGACAAAATAAAGGAGTTCTCAGTTTTGTCTCTATGGTTTGTTTCCTCTTCAAGTAGCCCTAGGCACAGACTGTGGAAAAGCACTTTCATTGAGAGGGGTTGCCAAGCTTCTAAGAAATTCCGAGTTTCCGAAATACCAGCAAATATTTTTTCACCCAATCTTGATGATACTTGGTGGTAATGATCAGTACACAAATCCCACTTGGCTCACCAAATTTTGTTCTTCTAGGTTGAAGCGTTCGTGTACAGTAGCAGTTTTTATATTTAGGTTCATCTGTTCTCTCCTATATAGATAGATGAATTTGGAACTCTAAATCCAACATGGTTTGTAGTAGCTCTTTGAAACTTGAAAAAAATAAAGGAGTTCTCAGTTTTGTCTCTATGGTTTGTTTCCTCTTCAAGTAGCCCTAGGCACAGACTGTGGAAAAGCACTTTCATTGAGAGGGGTTGCCAAGCTTCTAGGAAATAACGAGTTTCCGAAAGACCAACAAATATTTTTTTAACCAAATTTGATGATTCTTGGTGGTAACGATCAGTACACAAATCCCACTTGGCTCACGAAATTTTGTACTTCTAGTTTGAAGCTTTCGTCTACAGTAGCAGTTTTTATATTTAGGTTTCCCTGTGTTCTCTCCTATATAGATAGATGAATTTGGAACTCTAAATCCAACATGGTATGTAGTAGCTCTTTGAAACTTGACAAAATAAAGGAGTTCTCAGTTTTGTCTCTATGGTTTGTTTCCTCTTAAAGTAGCCCTAGGCACAGACTGTGGAAAGCACTTGCATTGAGATGGGTTGCCAAGCTTCTAAGAAATAACGAGTTTCCGAAATACCAGCAAATATTTTTTCACCCAATCTAGTTGATACTTCGTGATAATGATCAGTACACAAATCCCACTTTGCTCACCAAATTTTGTTCTTCTATTTTGAAGCGATCGTCTACCGTAGCAGTTTTTATATTTAGGTTTCCCTCTGTTCTCTCTTATATAGATAGATGAATTTGGAACTCTAAATCCAACATGGATTGTAGTAGCTCTTTGAAACTTGACAAAATAAAGGAGTTCTCAATTTTGTCTCTATGGTTTGTTTCCTCTTCAAGTAGCCCTAGGCACAGACTGTGGAAAAGCACTTTCATTGAGAGGGGTTGCCAAGCTTCTAAGAAATAACGAGTTACCGAAATATCAGCAAATATTTTTTCACCCAAATTTGATGATTCTTTTTGGTAATGATCAGTACACAAATCCCACATGGCTCACCAAATTTTGTTCTTCTAGGTTGAAGCGTTCGTCTACGGTAGCAGTTTTTATATTTAGGTTTCTCTCTGTTCTCTCCTATATAGATAGATGAATTTGGAACTCTAAATCCAACATGGTTTGTAGTAGCTCTTTGAAACTTGAGAAAATAAAGGAGTTCTCAGATTTGTCCCTATGGCTTGTTTCCTCTTCAAGTAGCCCTAGGCGCAGACTGTGGAAAAGCACTTTTATTGAGAGGGGTTGCCAAGCTTCTAAGAAATAACGAGTTTCCGAAATACCAGCAAATATTTTTTCACCCAACCTTGATGATACTTGGTGGTAATGATCAGTACACATATCCCACTTGGCTTACCAAATTTTTTTCTTCTAGGTTGAAGCGTTCGTCTACAGTAGCAGTTTTATTTTTAAGTTTCCTCGGTTCTCTCCTATATAGATAGATGAATTTGAAACTCTAAATCCAACATGGTTTGTAGTAGCTGTTTGAAACTTGACAAAATAAAGGAGTTCTCAGTTTTGTCTCTATGGTTGGTTTCCTCTTCAAGTAGCCCTAGGCACAGACTGTGGAAAGCACTTTCATTGAGATGGGTTGCCAAGCTTCTAAGAAATAACGAGTTTCCGAAATACCAGCAAATATTTTTTCACCCAATCTTGATGATACTTGGTGGTAATGATCAGTACACAAATCCCACTTGGCTCACCAAATTTTGTTCTTCTAGGTTGAAGCGTTCGTGTACAGTAGCAGTTTTTATATTTAGGTTCATCTGTTCTCTCCTATATAGATAGATGAATTTGGAACTCTAAATCCAACACGGTTTGTAGTAGCTCTTTGAAACTTGAAAAAATTAAAGGAGTTCTCAGTTTTGTCTCTATGGTTTGTTTCCTCTTCAAGTAGCCCTAGGCACAGACTGTGGAAAAGCACTTTCATTGAGAGTGGTTGCCAAGCTTCTAGGAAATAACGAGTGTCCGAAAGACCAACAAATATTTTTTTAACCAAATTTGATGATTCTTGGTGGTAACGATCAGTACACAAATCCCACTTGGCTCACGAAATTTTGTACTTCTAGTTTGAAGCTTTCGTCTACAGTAGCAGTTTTTATATTTAGGTTTCCCTGTGTTCTCTCCTATATAGATAGATGAATTTGGAACTCTAAATCCAACATGGTATGTAGTAGCTCTTTGAAACTTGACAAAATAAAGGAGTTCTCAGTTTTGTCTCTATGGTTTGTTTCCTCTTAAAGTAGCCCCAGGCACAGACTGTGGAAAGCACTTGCATTGAGATGGGTTGCCAAGCTTCTAAGAAATAACGAGTTTCCGAAATACCAGCAAATATTTTTTCACCCAATCTAGTTGATACTTCGTGGTAATGATCAGTACACAAATCCCACTTTGCTCACCAAACTTTGTTCTTCTATTTTGAAGCGTTCGTCTACCGTAGCAGTTTATATTTAGGTTTCCCTCTGTTCTCTCCTATATAGATAGATGAATTTGGAACTCTAAATCCAACATGGATTGTAGTAGCTCTTTGAAACTTGACAAAATAAAGGAGTTCTCAATTTTGTCTCTATGGTTTGTTTCCTCTTCAAGTAGCCCTAGGCACAGACTGTGGAAAAGCAATTTCATTGAGAGGGGTTGCCAAGCTTCTAAGAAATAACGAGTTACCGAAATATCAGCAAACATTTTTTCACCCAAATTTGATGATTCTTTTTGGTAATGATCAGTACACAAATCCCACATGGCTCACCAAATTTTGTTCTTCTAGGTTGAAGCGTTCGTCTACAGTAGCAGTTTTTATATTTAGGTTTCCCTCTGTTCTCTCCTATATAGATAGATGAATTTGGAACTCTAAATCCAACATGGTTTGTAGTAACTCTTTGAAACTTGACAAAATAAAGGAGTTCTCAGTTTTGTCTCTATGGATTGTTTCATCTTAAAGTAGCCGTAGGCACAGACTGTGGAAAGCACTTTCATTGAGATGGGTTGCCAAGCTTCTAAGAAATAACGAGTTTCCGAAATACCAGCAAATATTTTTTTCACACAATCTAGTTGATACTTGGTGGTAATGATCAGTACACAAATCCCACTTGGCTCACCAAATTTTGTTCTTCTAGGTTGAAGCGTTCGTCTACAGTAGCAGTTTTTATATTTAGGTTTCTCTCTGTTCTCTCCTATATAGATAGATGAATTTGGAACTCTAAATCCAACATGGTTTGTAGTAGCTCTTTGAAACTTGAGAAAATAAAGGAGTTCTCAGATTTTTCCCTATGGCTTGTTTCCTCTTCAAGTAGCCCTAGGCGCAGACTGTGGAAAAGCACTTTCATTGAGAGGGGTTGCCAAGCTTCTAAGAATAACGAGTTTCGAAATACCAGCAAATATTTTTTCACCCAACCTTGATGATACTTGGTGGTAATGATCAGTACACATATCCCACTTGGCTTACCAAAATTTTTTTCTTCTAGGTTGAAGCGTTCGTCTACAGTAGCAGTTTTATATTTAAGTTTCCCTCGGTTCTCTCCTATATAGATAGATGAATTTGAAACTCTAAATCCAACATGGTTTGTAGTAGCTCTTTGAAACGTGACAAAATAAAAAAGTTCTCAGTTTTGTCTCTATGGTTTGTTTCCTCTTCATGTAGCCCTAGGCACAAACTGTGGAAAAGCACTTTCATTGAGAGAGGTTGCCAAGCTTCTAAGAAATTACGAGTTTCCGAAATACCAGCAAATATTTTTTCACCCAATCTTGATGATACTTGGTGGTAATGATCAGTACACAAATCCCACTTGGCTCACCAAATTTTGTTCTTGTAGGTTGAAGCGTTCGTCTACAGTAGCAGTTTTTATATTTAGGTTTCCCTCTGTTCTCTCCTATATAGAAAGATTGAATTTGGAACTCTAAATCCAACATGGTTTGTAGTAGCTCTTTGAAACTTGACAAAATAAAGGAGTTCTCAGTTTTGTCTCTATGGTTGTTTCCTCTTCAAGTAGCCTAGGCACAGACTGTGGAAAAGCACTTTCATTCAGAGGGGTTGCCAAGCGTCTAAGAATAACGAGTTTCGAAATAACAGCAAATATTTTTTCACCCAAATTTGATGATTCTTGGTGGTAATGATCAGTACACAAATCCCACTTGGCTCACGAAATTTTGTTCTTCTAGTTTGAAGCTTTCGTGTACAGTAGCAGTTTTTATATTTCGGTTTCCCTTTGTTCTCTCGTATTTAGATAGATGAATTTGAAACTCTAAATCCAACATGGTTTGTAGGTAGCTCTTTGAAACTTGACAAAATAAAGGAGTTCTCTGTTTTGTCTCTATGGTTTGTTTCCTCTTCAAGTAGCCCTAGGCACAGACTGTGGAAAGCACTTTCATTGAGAGGGGTTGCCAAGCTTCTAAGAAATAACGAGTTTCCGAAATACCAGCAAATATTTTTTCACCCAATCGTGATGATACTTGGTGGTAATGATCAGTACACAAATCCCACTTGGCTCACCAAATTTTGTTCTTTTATGTTGAAGCGTTCGTCTACAGTAGCAGTTTTCATATTTAGGTTCATCTGTTCTCTCCTATATAGATAGATGAATTTGGAACTCTAAATCCAACATGGTTTGTAGTAGCTCTTTGAAACTTGAAAAAAATAAAGGAGTTCTCAGTTTTGTCTATATGGTTTGTTTCCTCTTCAAGTAGCCCTAGGCACAGACTGTGGAAAAGCACTTTCATTGAGAGGTGTTGCCAAGCTTCTAGGAAATAACGAGTTTCCGAAAGACCAACAAATATTTTTTCAACCAAATTTGATGAATCTTGGTGGTAACGATCAGTACACAAATCCCACTTGGCTCACGAAATTTTGTACTTCTAGTTTGAAGCTTTCGTCTACAGTAGCAGTTTTTATATTTAGGTTTCCCTCTGTTCTCTCCTATATAGATATATGAATTTGGAAATCTAAATCCAACATGGTATGTAGTAGCTCTTTGAAACTTGACAAAATAAAGGAGTTCTCAGTTTTGTCTCTATGGTTGGTTTCCTCTTAAAGTAGCCCTAGGCACAGACTGTGGAAAGCACTTGCATTGAGATGGGTTGCCAAGCTTCTAAGAAATAACGAGTTTCCGAAATACCAGCAAATATTTTTTCACCCAATCTAGTTGATACTTGGTGGTAATGATCAGTACACAAATCCCACTTTGCTCACCAAATTTTGTTCTTCTATTTTGAAGCGTTCGTCTACCGTAGCAGTTTTTATATTTAGGTTTCATTCTGTTCTCTCCTATATAGATAGATGAATTTGGAACTCTAAATCCAACATGGTTTGTAGTAGCTCTTTGAAACTTGACAAAATAAAGGAGTTTTCAGTTTTGTCGCTATGGTTTGTTACCTCTTCAAGTAGCCCTAGGCACAGACTGTGGAAAAGCACTTTAATTGAGAGGGGTTCCCAAGCTTCTAAGAAATAACGAGTTTCCGAAATACCAGCAAATATTTTTTCACCCAATCTTGATGATACTTGGTGGTAATGATCAGTACACAAATCCAACTTGGCTCACCAAATTTTGTTTTTCTAGGTTGAAGCGTTCGTCTACAGTAGCAGTTTTTATATTTAGGTTTCTCTCTGTTCTCTCCTATATAGATAGATGAATTTGGAACTCTAAATCCAACATGGTTTGTAGTAGCTCTTTGAAACTTGAGAAAATAAAGGAGTTCTCAGATTTGTCCCTATGGCTTGTTTCCTCTTCAAGTAGCCCTAGGCGCAGACTGTGGAAAAGCACTTCATTGAGAGGGGTTGCCAAGCTTCTAAGAAATAACGAGTTTCTGAAATACCAGCAAATATTTTTTCACCCAACCTTGATGATACTTGGGTGGTAATGATCAGTACACATATCCCTCTTGGCTTACCAAATTTTTTTCTTCTAGGTTGAAGCGTTCGTCTACAGTAGCAGTTTTATATTTAAGTTTCCCTCGGTTCTCTCCTATATAGATAGATGAATTTGAAACTCTAAATCCAACATGGTTTGTAGTAGCTCTTTGAAACGTGACAAAATAAAAAAGTTCTCAGTTTAGTCTCTATGGTTTGTTTCCTCTTCATGTAGCCCTAGGCACAAACTGTGGAAAAGCACTTTCATTGAGAGAGGTTGCCAAGCTTCTAAGAAATTACGAGTTTCCCAAATACCAGCAAATATTTTTTCACCCAATCTTGATGATACTTGGAGCTAATGATCAGTACACAAATCCCACTTGGCTCACCAAATTTTGTTCTTGTAGGTTGAAGCGTTCGTCTACAGTAGCAGTTTTTATATTTAGGTTTCCCTCTGTTCTCTCCTATATAGAAAGATGAATTTGGAACTCTAAATCCAACATGGTTTGTAGTAGCTCTTTGAAACTTGACAAAATAAAGGAGTTCTCAGTTTTGTCTCTATGGTTTGTTTCCTCTTCAAGTAGCCCTAGGCACAGACTGTGGAAAAGCACTTTCATTCAGAGGGGTTGCCAAGCGTCTAAGAAATAACGAGTTTCGAAATAACAGCAAATATTTTTTCACCCAAATTTGATGATTCTTGGTGGTAATGATCAGTACACAAATCCCACTTGGCTCACGAAATTTTGTTCTTCTAGTTTGAAGCTTTCCTGTACAGTAGCAGTTTTTATATTTCGGTTTCCCTTTGTTCTCTCGTATTTAGATAGATGAATTTGAAACTCTAAATCCAACATGGTTTGTAGTAGCTCTTTGAAACTTGACAAAATAAAGGAGTTCTCAGTTTTGTCTCTATGGTTTGTTTCCTCTTAAAGTAGCCCTAGGCACAGACAGTGGAAAGCACTTGCATTGAGATGGGTTGCCAAGCATCTAAGAAAAAACGAGTTTCCGAAATACCAGCAAATATTTTTTCACCCAATCTAGTTGATACTTGGTGGCAATGATCAGTACACAAATCCCACTTTGCTCACCAAATTTTGTTCTTCTATTTTGAAGCGTTCGTCTACCGTAGCAGTTTTTATATTTAGGTTTCCCTCTGTTCTCTCCTATATTGATAGATGAATGTGGAACTCTAAATCCAACATGGTTTGTAGTACATCTTTTGAAACTTGACAAAATAAAGGAGTTCTCAATTTTGTCTCTATGGTTGGTTTCCTCTTCAAGTAGCCCTAGGCACAGACTGTGGAAAGCACTTTCATTGAGAGGGGTTGCCAAGCTTCTAAGAAATAACGAGTTACCGATATATCAGCAAATATTTTTTCACCCAAATTTGATGATTCTTTTTGGTAATGATCAGTACACAAATCCCACTTCGCTCACCAAATTTTGTTCTTCTAGGTTGAAGCGTTCGTCTACAGTAGCAGTTTTTATATTTAGGTTTCCCTCTCTTCTCTCCTATATAGATAGATGAATTTGGAACTCTAAATCCAACATGGTTTGTAGTAGCTCTTTGAAACTTGACAAAATAAAGGAGTTCTCAGATTTGTCTCTAAGGCTTGTTTCCTCTTCAAGTAGCCCTAGGCGCAGACTGTGGAAAAGCACTTTCATTGAGAGGGGTTGCCAAGCTTCTAAGAAATAACGAGTTTCCGAAATAACAGCAAATATTTTTCACCCAATCTTGATGATACTTGGTGATAATGATCAGTACACAAATCCCACTTGGCTTACCAAATTTTGTTCTTCTAAGTTGAAGCGTTCGTCTACAGTACGAGTTTTTATATTTAGGTTTCCCTCTGTTCTCTACTATATAGATAGATGAATTTGGAACTCTAAATCCAACATGGTTTGTAGTAGCTCTTTGAAACTTGACAAAATAATGGAGTTCTCAGATTTGTCTCTATGGTTTGCTTCTTCTTCACATAGCCCTAGCCACAGACTGTGGAAAATCATTTTCATTGAGAGGGATTGCCAACCTTCTAAGAAATAACGAGTTTCCGAAATACCAGCAAATATTTGTTCACCCAATCTTGATGATACTTGGTGGTAATGATCAGTACACAAATTCAACTTGACTCACCAAATTTTGTTCTTCTAGGTTGAAGCGTTTGTCTACAGTAGCAGTTTTTATATTTAGGTTTTCCCTCGATTCTCTGATATATAGATAGATGAATTTGGAACTCTAAATCCAACATGGTTGTAGTACATCTTTGAAACTTGACAAAATAAAGGAGTTCTCAGTTTTGTCTCTATAGTTTCTTTTCTCTTAAAGTAGCCCTAGGCACAGATAGTGGGAAAGCACTTGCATTGAGATGGGTTGCCAAGCTTCTAAGAAATAACGAGTTTCCGCAATACCAGCAAATATTTTTTCACCCAATCTAGTTGATAATTGGTGGTAATGATCAGTACACAAATCCCACTTTGCTCACCAAATTTTGTTTTTCTATTTTGAAGCGTTCGTCTACCGTAGCAGTTTTTATATTTAGGTTTCCCTCTGTTCTCTCCTATATAGATAGATGAATTTGGAACTCTAAATCCAACATGGATTGTAGTAGCTCATTGAAACTTGACAAAATAAAGGAGTTCTCAATTTTGTCTCTATGGTTTGTTTCCTCTTCAAGTAGCCCTAGGCACAGACTATGGAAAAGCACTTTCATTGAGATGGGTTGCCAAGCTTCTAAGAAATAACGAGTTTCCGAAATACCAGCAAATATTTTTTCACACAATCTAGTTGATACTTGGTGGTAATGATCAGTACACAAATCCCACTTGGCTCACCTAATTTTGTTCTTCTAGGTTGAAGCGTTCGTCTACAGTAGCAGTTTTTATATTTAGGTTTCTCTCTGTTCTCTCCTATATAGATAGATGAATTTGGAACTCTAAATCCAACATGGTTTGTAGTACATCTTTGAAACTTGACAAAATAAAGGAGTTCTCAGTTTTGTCTCTATGGTTTGTTTCCTCTTCAAGTAGCCCTAGGCACAGACTGTGGAAAGCACTTTCATTTAGAGGGGTTGCCAAGCTTCTACGAAATAACGAGTTTCCGAAATACCAGCAAATATTTTTTCACCCAAACTTGATAATACTTGGTGGTAATGATCAGTACACAAATCCCACTTGGCTCACCAAATTTTGTTCTTCTACGCTGAAGCTTTCGTCTACAGTAGCAATTTTTATATTTAGGTTTCCCTCTGTTCTCTCCTATATTGATAGATGAATTTGGAACTCTAAATCCAACATGGTTTGTAGTAGCTCTTTGAAACTTGACAAAATAAAGGAGTTCTCAGTTTTGTCTCTATGGTTTGTTTCCTCTTAAAGTAGACCTAAGCACAGACTGTGGAAATCACTTTCATTGAGATGGGTTGCCAAGCTTCTAAGAAATAACGAGTTTCCGAAATACCAGCAAATATTTTTTCACCTAATCTTGATGATACTTGGTGGTAATGATCAGTACACAAATCCCACTTGGCTTACCAAATTTTGTTCTTCTAGGTTGAAGCGTTCGTCTACAGTAGCAGTTTTTATATTTAAGTTTCCCTCGGTTCTCTCCTACATAGATAGATGAATTTGGAACTCTAAATCCAACATGGTTTGTAGTAGCTCTTTGAAACTTGACAAAATAAAGGAGTTCTCAGTTTTGTCTCTATGGTTTGTTTCCTCTTAAAGTAGACCTAAGCACAGACTGTGGAAATCACTTTCATTGAGATGGGTTGCCAAGCTTCTAAGAAATAACGAGTTTCCGAAATACCAGCAAATATTTTTTCACCTAATCTTGATGATACTTGGTGGTAATGATCAGTACACAAATCCCACTTGGCTTACCAAATTTTGTTCTTCTAGGTTGAAGCGTTCGTCTACAGTAGCAGTTTTTATATTTAAGTTTCCCTCGGTTCTCTCCTACATAGATAGATGAATTTGGAACTCTAAATCCAACATGGTTTGTAGTAGCTCTTTGAAACTTGACAAATAAAGGAGTTCCCAGTTTTGTCTCTATGGTTTGTTTTCTCTTCAAGTAGCCCTAGGCACAGACTGTGGAAAGCACTTTCATTGAGAGGGGTTTTCAAGCTTCTAAGAAATAACGAGTTTCCGAAATACCAACAAATATTTTTTCACCCAATCTTGATGATACTTGGTGGTAATGATCAGTACAAAAATCCCACTTGGCTCACCAAATTCTGTTCTTCTAAGTTGAAGCGTTCGTCTACAGTAGCAGTTTTTATATTTAGGTTTCCCTCTGTTCTCTCCCATATAGATAGATGAATTTGGAACTCTAAATCCAACATGGTTTGTAGTACATCTTTGAAACTTGACAAAATAAAGGAGTTCTCAGTTTTGTCTCTATGGTTTGTTTCCTCTTCAAGTAGCCCTAGGCACAGACTGTGGAAAGCACTTTCATTGAGATGGGTTGCCAAGCTTCTAAGGAATAACGAGTTTCCGAAATACCAGCAAATATTTTTTCACACAATCTAGTTGATACTTGGTGGTAATGATCAGTACACAAATCCCACTAGGCTCACCAAATTTTGTTCTTCTAGGTTGAAGCGTTCGTCTACAGTAGCAGTTTTTATATTTAGGTTCATTAGTTCTCTCCTATATAGATAGATGAATTTGGAACTCTAAATCCAACATGGTTTGTAGTAGCTCTTTGAAACTTGACAAAATAAAGGAGTTCTCAGTTTTGTCTCTATGGTTTGTTTCCTCTTCAAGTAGCCCTAGGCACAGACTGTGGAAAAGCACTTTCATTGAGAGGGGTTGCCAAGCTTCTAAGAAATAACGAGTTTCCGAAATACCAGCAAATATTTTTTCACCCAAATTTGATGATTCTTGGTGGTAACGATCAGTACACAAATCCCACTTGGCTCACGAAATTTTGTACTTCTAGTTTGAAGCTTTCGTCTACAGTAGCAGTTTTTATATTTAGGTTTCCATCTGTTCTCTCCTATATAGATAGATGAATTTGGAACGCTAAATCCAACATGGTATGTAGAAGCTCTTTGAAACTTGACAAAATAAAGGAGTTCTCAGTTTTGTCTCTATGGTTTGTTTCCTCTTAAAGTAGCCCTAGGCACAGACTGTGGAAAGCACTTGCATTGAGATGGGTTGCCAAGCTTCTAAGAAATAACGAGTTTCCGAAATACCAGCAAATATTTTTTCACCCAATTTGGTTGATACTTTGTGGTAATGATCAGTACACAAATCCCACTTTGCTCACCAAATTTTGTTCTTCTATTTTGAAGCGTTCGTCTACCGTAGCAGTTTTTATATTTAGGTTTCTCTCTGTTCTCTCCTATATAGATAGATGAATTTGGAACTCTAAATCCAACATGGTTTGTCGTAGCACTTTGAAACTTGACAAAATAAAGGAGTTCTCCGATTTTTCTCTATGGTTTGTTTTTCTTCAAGTAGCCCTATGCACAGACTGTGGAAAAGCACTTTCATTGAGAGGGGTTGCCAAACTTCTAAGAAATAAGGAGTTTCCGAAATACCAGCAAATATTTTTTCACCCAATCTTGATGATACTTCGTGGTAATGATCAGTACAAAAATCCCACTTGGCTCACCAAATTTTGTTCTTCTAGGTTGAAGCGTTCGTCTACAGTAACAGTTTTTATATTTAGGTTTCCCTCTGTTCTCTCCTATATAGATAGATGAATTTGGAACTCTAAATCCAACATGGTTTGTAGTAGCTCTTTGAAACTTGACAAAATAAAGGAGTTTTCAGTTTTGTCTCTATGGTTTGTTTCCTCTTAAAGTAGCCCTAGCACAGACTCTGGAAAGCCCTTTCATTGAGATGGGTTGCCAAGCTTCTAAGAAATAACGAGTTTCCGAAATACCAGCAAATATTTATTCACACAATATTGTTGATACTTGGTGGTAATGATCAGTACACAAATCCCACTTGGCTCACCAAATTTTGTTCTTCTAGGTTGAAGCGTTCGTCTACAGTAGCAGTTTTTATGTTTAGGTTTCTCTCTGTTTTCTCCTATATAGATAGATGAATTTGGAACTCTAAATCCAACATGGTTTGTAGTAGCTCTTTGAAACTTGACAAAATAAAGGAGTTCTCAGATTTGTCTCTATGGTTTGTTTCCTCTTCAAGTAGCCCTAGGCACAGAATGTGGAAAAGCACTTTCATTGAGAGGGGTTGCCAAGCTTCTAATAAAGAACAAGTTTCCGAAATACCAGCAAATATTATTTCACCCAATCTTGATGATACTTGGTGGTAATGATCAGTACACAAATCCCACTTGGCTTACCAAATTTAGTTCTTCTAGGTTGAAGCGTTCGTCTACAGTAGCAGTTTTTATATTTAGGTTTTCCTCTGTTCTCTCCTATACAGATAGATGAATTTGGAACTCTAAATCCAACATGGTTTGTAGTAGCTCTTTGAAACTTGACAAAATAAAGGAGTTCTCAGTTTGGTCTCTCTGGTTTGTTTCCTCTTCAAGTAGCCCTAGGAACAGACTGTGGAAAAGGACCTTCATTGAGATGGGTTGCCAAGCTTCTAAGAAATATCGAGTTTCCGAAATAGCAGCAAATATTTTTTCACCCAAATTTGATGATTCTTCTTGGTAATGATCACTACACAAATCCCACTTGGCTCACCAAATTTTGTTCTTCTAGGTTGAAGCGTTCGTCTACAGTAGCAGTTTGTATATTTAGGTTTCCCTCTGTTCTCTCCTATATAGATAGATGAATTTGGAACTCTAAATCCAACATGGTTTGTAGTAGCTCTTTGAAACTTGACAAAATAAAGGAGTTCTCAGTTTTGTCTCTATGGTTTGTTTCCTCTTCAAGTAGCCCTAGGCACAGACTGTGGAAAGCACTTTCATTGAGAGGGGTTGCCAAGCTTCTAAGAAATAACGAGTTTCCGAAATACCAACAAATATTTTTTCACCCAATCTTGATGATACTTGGTGGTAATGATCAGTACACAAATCCCACTTGGCTCACCAAATTTTGTTCTTCTAGTTTGAAGCGTTCGTCTACAGTAGCAGTTTTTATATTTAGGTTTCCCTCTGTTCTCTCCCATATAGATAGATGAATTTGGAACTCTAAATCCAACATGGTTTGTAGTAGCTCTTTGAAACTTGACAAAATAATGTAGTTCTCAGATTTGTCTCTATGGTTTGCTTCCTCTTCACATAGCCCTAGCCACAGACTGTGGAAAATCATTTTCATTGAGAGGGGTTGCCAAGCTTCTAAGAAATAACGAGTTTCCGAAATACCAGCAAATATTTGTTCACCCAATCTTGATGATACTTGGTGGTAATGATCAGTACACAAATTCCACTTGACTCACCAAATTTTGTTCTTCTAGGTTGAAGCGTTTGTCTACAGTAGCAGTTTTTATATTTAGGTTTCCCTCGATTCTCTGATATATAGATAGATGAATTTGGAACTCTAAATCCAACATGGTTTGTAGTACATCTTTGAAACTTGACAAAATAAAGGAGTTCTCAGTTTTGTCTCTATAGTTTCTTTTCTCTTAAAGTAGCCCTAGGCACAGATAGTGGAAAGCACTTGCATTGAGATGGGTTGCCAAGCTTCTAAGAAATAACGAGTTTCCGCAATACCAGCAAATATTTTTTCACCCAATCTAGTTGATAATTGGTGGTAATGATCAGTACACAAATCCCACTTTGCTCACCAAATTTTGTTTTTCTATTTTGAAGCGTTCGTCTACCGTAGCAGTTTTTATATTTAGGTTTCCCTCTGTTCTCTCCTATATAGATAGATGAATTTGGAACTCTAAATCCAACATGGATTGTAGTAGCTCATTGAAACTTGACAAAATAAAGGAGTTCTCAATTTTGTCTCTATGGTTTGTTTCCTCTTCAAGTAGCCCTAGGCACAGACTATGGAAAAGCACTTTCATTGAGATGGGTTGCCAAGCTTCTAAGAAATAACGAGTTTCCGAAATACCAGCAAATATTTTTTCACACAATCTAGTTGATACTTGGTGGTAATGATCAGTACACAAATCCCACTTGGCTCACCAAATTTTGTTCTTCTAGGTTGAAGCGTTCGTCTACAGTAGCAGTTTTTATATTTAGGTTTCTCTCTGTTCTCTCCTATATAGATAGATGAATTTGGAACTCTAAATCCAACATGGTTTGTAGTACATCTTTGAAACTTGACAAAATAAAGGAGTTCTCAGTTTTGTCTCTATGGTTTGTTTCCTCTTCAAGTAGCCCTAGGCACAGACTGTGGAAAGCACTTTCATTTAGAGGGGTTGCCAAGCTTCTACGAAATAACGAGTTTCCGAAATACCAGCAAATATTTTTTCACCCAAACTTGATAATACTTGGTGGTAATGATCAGTACACAAATCCCACTTGGCTCACCAAATTTTGTTCTTCTACGCTGAAGCTTTCGTCTACAGTAGCAATTTTTATATTTAGGTTTCCCTCTGTTCTCTCCTATATTGATAGATGAATTTGGAACTCTAAATCAAACATGGTTTGTAGTAGCTCTTTGAAACTTGACAAAATAAAGGAGTTCTCAGTTTTGTCTCTATGGTTTGTTTCCTCTTAAAGTAGACCTAAGCACAGACTGTGGAAATCACTTTCATTGAGATGGGTTGCCAAGCTTCTAAGAAATAACGAGTTTCCGAAATACCAGCAAATATTTTTTCACCTAATCTTGATGATACTTGGTGGTAATGATCAGTACACAAATCCCACTTGGCTTACCAAATTTTGTTCTTCTAGGTTGAAGCGTTCGTCTACAGTAGCAGTTTTTATATTTAAGTTTCCCTCGGTTCTCTCCTACATAGATAGATGAATTTGGAACTCTAAATCCAACATGGTTTGTAGTAGCTCTTTGAAACTTGACAAAATAAAGGAGTTCTCAGTTTTGTCTCTATGGTTTGTTTCCTCTTAAAGTAGACCTATGCACAGACTGTGGAAATCACTTTCATTGAGATGGGTTGCCAAGCTTCTAAGAAATAACGAGTTTCCGAAATACCAGCAAATATTTTTTCACCTAATCTTGATGATACTTGGTGGTAATGATCAGTACACAAATCCCACTTGGCTTACCAAATTTTGTTCTTCTAGGTTGAAGCGTTCGTCTACAGTAGCAGTTTTTATATTTAAGTTTCCCTCGGTTCTCTCCTACATAGATAGATGAATTTGGAACTCTAAATCCAACATGGTTTGTAGTAGCTCTTTGAAACTTGACAAATAAAGGAGTTCCCAGTTTTGTCTCTATGGTTTGTTTTCTCTTCAAGTAGCCCTAGGCACAGACTGTGGAAAGCACTTTCATTGAGAGGGGTTTTCAAGCTTCTAAGAAATAACGAGTTTCCGAAATACCAACAAATATTTTTTCACCCAATCTTGATGATACTTGGTGGTAATGATCAGTACAAAAATCCCACTTGGCTCACCAAATTCTGTTCTTCTAGGTTGAAGCGTTCGTCTACAGTAGCAGTTTTTATATTTAGGTTTCCCTCTGTTCTCTCCCATATAGATAGATGAATTTGGAACTCTAAATCCAACATGGTTTGTAGTACATCTTTGAAACTTGACAAAATAAAGGAGTTCTCAGTTTTGTCTCTATGGTTTGTTTCCTCTTCAAGTAGCCCTAGGCACAGACTGTGGAAAGCACTTTCATTGAGATGGGTTGCCAAGCTTCTAAGGAATAACGAGTTTCCGAAATACCAGCAAATATTTTTTCACACAATCTAGTTGATACTTGGTGGTAATGATCAGTACACAAATCCCACTAGGCTCACCAAATTTTGTTCTTCTAGGTTGAAGCGTTCGTCTACAGTAGCAGTTTTTATATTTAGGTTCATTAGTTCTCTCCTATATAGATAGATGAATTTGGAACTCTAAATCCAACATGGTTTGTAGAAGCTCTTTGAAACTTGACAAAATAAAGGAGTTCTCAGTTTTGTCTCTATGGTTTGTTTCCTCTTCAAGTAGCCCTAGGCACAGACTGTGGAAAAGCACTTTCATTGAGAGGGGTTGCCAAGCTTCTAAGAAATAACGAGTTTCCGAAATACCAGCAAATATTTTTTCACCCAAATTTGATGATTCTTGGTGGTAACGATCAGTACACAAATCCCACTTGGCTCACGAAATTTTGTACTTCTAGTTTGAAGCTTTCGTCTACAGTAGCAGTTTTTATATTTAGGTTTCCATCTGTTCTCTCCTATATAGATAGATGAATTTGGAACGCTAAATCCAACATGGTATGTAGAAGCTCTTTGAAACTTGACAAAATAAAGGAGTTCTCAGTTTTGTCTCTATGGTTTGTTTCCTCTTAAAGTAGCCCTAGGCACAGACTGTGGAAAGCACTTGCATTGAGATGGGTTGCCAAGCTTCTAAGAAATAACGAGTTCCGAAATACCAGCAAATATTTTTTCACCCAATTTGGTTGATACTTTGTGGTAATGATCAGTACACAAATCCCACTTTGCTCACCAAATTTTGTTCTTCTATTTTGAAGCGTTCGTCTACCGTAGCAGTTTTTATATTTAGGTTTCTCTCTGTTCTCTCCTATATAGATAGATGAATTTGGAACTCTAAATCCAACATGGTTTGTCGTAGCACTTTGAAACTTGACAAAATAAAGGAGTTCTCCGATTTTTCTCTATGGTTTGTTTTTCTTCAAGTAGCCCTATGCACAGACTGTGGAAAAGCACTTTCATTGAGAGGGGTTGCCAAACTTCTAAGAAATAACGAGTTTCCGAAATACCAGCAAATATTTTTTCACCCAATCTTGATGATACTTCGTGGTAATGATCAGTACAAAAATCCCACTTGGCTCACCAAATTTTGTTCTTCTAGGTTGAAGCGTTCGTCTACAGTAACAGTTTTTATATTTAGGTTTCCCTCTGTTCTCTCCTATATAGATAGATGAATTTGGAACTCTAAATCCAACATGGTTTGTAGTAGCTCTTTGAAACTTGACAAAATAAAGGAGTTTTCAGTTTTGTCTCTATGGTTTGTTTCCTCTTAAAGTAGCCCTAGCACAGACTCTGGAAAGCCCTTTCATTGAGATGGGTTGCCAAGCTTCTAAGAAATAACGAGTTTCCGAAATACCAGCAAATATTTTTTCACACAATATTGTTGATACTTGGTGGTAATGATCAGTACACAAATCCCACTTGGCTCACCAAATTTTGTTCTTCTAGGTTGAAGCGTTCGTCTACAGTAGCAGTTTTTATGTTTAGGTTTCTCTCTGTTTTCTCCTATATAGATAGATGAATTTGGAACTCTAAATCCAACATGGTTTGTAGTAGCTCTTTGAAACTTGACAAAATAAAGGAGTTCTCAGATTTGTCTCTATGGTTTGTTTCCTCTTCAAGTAGCCCTAGGCACAGAATGTGGAAAAGCACTTTCATTGAGAGGGGTTGCCAAGCTTCTAATAAAGAACAAGTTTCCGAAATACCAGCAAATATTATTTCACCCATCTTGATGATACTTGGTGGTAATGATCAGTACACCAAATCCCACTTGGCTTACCAAATTTAGTTCTTCTAGGTTGAAGCGTTCGTCTACAGTAGCAGTTTTTATATTTAGGTTTTCCTCTGTTCTCTCCTATACAGATAGATGAATTTGGAACTCTAAATCCAACATGGTTTGTAGTAGCTCTTTGAAACTTGACAAAATAAAGGAGTTCTCAGTTTGGTCTCTCTGGTTTGTTTCCTCTTCAAGTAGCCCTAGGAACAGACTGTGGAAAAGTACCTTCATTGAGA
This sequence comes from Callospermophilus lateralis, assembly GCF_048772815.1. Lineage (NCBI taxonomy): Eukaryota > Metazoa > Chordata > Mammalia > Rodentia > Sciuridae > Callospermophilus > Callospermophilus lateralis. Next base: position 49,674 of record NW_027516713.1, read on the forward strand.
TGGGTTGCCAAGCTTCTAAGAAATATCGAGTTTCCGAAATAGCAGCAAATATTTTTTCACCCAAATTTGATGATTCTTCTTGGTAATGATCACTACACAAATCCCACTTGGCTCACCAAATTTTGTTCTTCTAGGTTGAAGCGTTCGTCTACAGTAGCAGTTTGTATATTTAGGTTTCCCTCTGTTCTCTCCTATATAGATAGATGAATTTGGAACTCTAAATCCAACATGGTTTGTAGTAGCTCTTTGAAACTTGACAAAATAAAGGAGTTCTCAGTTTTGTCTCTATGGTTTGTTTCCTCTTCAAGTAGCCCTAGGCACAGACTGTGGAAAGCACTTTCATTGAGAGGGGTTGCCAAGCTTCTAAGAAATAACGAGTTTCCGAAATACCAACAAATATTTTTTCACCCAATCTTGATGATACTTGGTGGTAATGATCAGTACACAAATCCCACTTGGCTCACCAAATTTTGTTCTTCTAGTTTGAAGCGTTCGTCTACAGTAGCAGATTTTATATTTAGGATTCCCTCTGTTCTCTCCCATATAGATAGATGAATTTGGAACTCTAAATCCAACATGGTTTGTAGTAGCTCTTTGAAACTTGACAAAATAATGTAGTTCTCAGATTTGTCTCTATGGTTTGCTTCCTCTTCACATAGCCCTAGCCACAGACTGTGGAAAATCATTTTCATTGAGAGGGGTTGCCAAGCTTCTAAGAAATAACGAGTTTCCGAAATACCAGCAAATATTTTTTCACCCAATCTTGATGATACTTGGTGGTAATGATCAGTACACAAATTCCACTTGGCTCACCAAATTTTGTTCTTCTAAGTTGAAGCGTTCGTCTACAGTAGAATTTTTATATTTAGGTTTCCCTCGATTCTCTGATATATAGATAGATGAATTTGGAACTCTAAATCCAACATGGTTTGTAGTACATCTTTGAAACTTGACAAAATAAAGGAGTTCTCAGTTTTGTCTTTATGGTTTGTTTCCTCTTAAAGTAGCCCTAGGCACAGACTGTGGAAAGCACTTTCATTGAGATGGGTTGCCAAGCTTCTAAGAAATAACGAGTTTCCGAAATACCAGCAAATATTTTTTCACACAATCTAGTTGATACTTGGTGGTAATGATCAGTACACAAATCCCACTTGGCTCACCAAATTTTGTTCTTCTAGGTTGAAGCGTTCGTCTACAGTAGCAGTTTTTATATTTAGGTTCATTAGTTCTCTCCTATATAGAAAGATGAATTTGGAACTCTAAATCCAACATGGTTTGTAGTAGCTCTTTGAAACTTGACAAAATAAAGGAGTTCTCAGATTTGTCTCTATGGTTTGTTTCCTCTTCAAGTAGCCCTAGGCACAGACTGTGGAAAAGCACTTTCATTGAGAGGGGTTGCCAAGCTTCTAAGAAATTACGAGTTTCCGAAATACCAGCAAATATTTTTTCACCCAATCTTGATAATACTTGGTGGTAATGATCAGTACACAAATCCCACATGGCTCACCAAATTTTGTTCTTCTAGGTTGAAGCTTTCGTCTACAGTAGCAGTTTTTATATTTAGGTTTCCCTTTGTTCTCTCGTATTTAGATAGATGAATTTGGAAATCTAAATCCAACATGGTTTGTAGTAGCTCTTTGAAACTTGACAAAATAAAGGAGTTTCTCAGTTTTGTCGCTATGGTTTGTTTCCTCTTCAAGTAGCCCTAGGCACAGACTGTGGAAAAGCACTTTAATTGAGAGGGGTACCCAAGCTTCTAAGAAATAACGAGTTTCCGAAATACCAGCAAATATTTTTTCACCCAATCTTGATGATTCTTCTTGGTAATGATCACTACACAAATCCCACTTGGCTCACCAAATTTTGTTCTTCTAGGTTGAAGCGTTCGTCTACAGTAGCTGTTTTTATATTTAGGTTTCCCTCTGTTCTCTCCTATATAGATAGATGAATTTGGAAACTCTAAATCCAACATGGTTTGTAGTAGCTCTTTGAAACTTGACAAAATAAAGGAGTTCTCAGTTTTGTATCTATGGTTTGTTTCCACTTAAAGTAGCCCTAGGCACAGACTGTGGAAAGCACTTTCATTGAGATGGGTTGCCAATCTTCTAAGAAATAACGAGTTTCCGAAATACCAGCAAATATTTTTCACACAATCTTGTTGATACTTGGTGGTAATGATCAGTACACAAATCCCACTTGGCTCACCAAATTTTGGTCTTTAGGTTGAAGCGTTCGTCTACAGTAGCAGTTTTTATATTTAGGTTTCCCTCTGTTCTCTCCTATATTGATAGATGAATTTGGAACTCTAAATCCAACATGCTTTGCAGTAGCTCCTTGAAACTTGACAAAATAAAGGAGTTCTCAGTTTTGTCTCTATGGTTTGTTTCCTCTTCAAGTAGCCCTAGGCACAGACGGTGGAAAAGCACTTTCATTGAGAGGGGTTGCCAAGCTTCTAAGAAATTACGAGTTTCGGAAATACCAGCAAATATTTTTTCACCCAATCTTGATGATACTTGGTGGTAATGATCAGTACACAAATCCCACTTGACTCACGAAATTTTGTTCTTCTAGGTTGAAGTGTTCGTCTACAGTAGCAGTTTTTATATTTAGGTTCATTAGTTCTCTCCTATACAGATAGATGAATTTGGAACTCTAAATCCAACATGGTTTGTAGTAGCTCTTTGAAACTTGACAAAATAAAGGAGTTCTCAGTTTTTTCTCTATGTTTTGTTTCCTCTTCAAGTAGCCCTAGGCACAAACTGTGGAAACGCACTTTCATTGATAGGGGTTGCCAAGCTTCTAAGAAATAACGCGTTTCCGAAATACCAGCAAATATTTTTTCACCCAAATTTGATGATTCTTGGTGGTAACGATCAGTACACAAATCCCACTTGGCTCACGAAATTTTGTACTTCTAGTTTGAAGCTTTGTCTACAGTAGCAGTTTTTATATTTAGGTTTCCATCTGTTCTCTCCTATATAGATAGATGAATTTGGAACTCTAAATCCAACATGGTATGTAGAAGCTCTTTGAAACTTGACAAAATAAAGGAGTTCTCAGTTTTGTCTCTATGGTTTGTTTCCTCTTAAAGTAGCCCTAGGCACAGACTGTGGAAAGCACTTGCATTGAGATGGGTTGCCAAGCTTCTAAAAAATAACGAGTTTCGGAAATACCAGCAAATATTTTTTCACCCCAATCTTGATGATACTTGGTGGTAATGATCAGTACCCAAATCCCACTTGGCTCACCAAATTTTGTTCTTCTACGATGAAGCATTCGTCTACAGTAGCAGTTTTTATATTTCGTTCCCCTCTGTTCTCTCCTATATAGATAGATGAATTTGGAACTCTAAATCCAGCATGGTTTGTAGTAGCTCTTTGAAACTTGACAAAATAAAGAAATTCCCTGTTTTGTCTCTATGGTTTGTTTCCTCTTCAAGTAGCCCTAGGCACAGACTGTGGAAAGCACTTTCATTGAGAGGGGTTGCCATGCTTCTAAGAAATAACGAGTTTCCGAAATACCAGCAAATATTTTTTCACCCAAATTTGATGATTCTTGGTGGTAATGATCAGTAAACAAATCCCACTTGGCTTACGAAGTTTTGTTCTGCTAGTTTGAAGCTTTCATCTACAGTAGCAGTTTTTATATTTAGGTTTCCCTCTGTTCTCTCCTATATAGATAGATGAATTTGGAAATCTAAATCCAACATGGTTTGTAGTAGCTCTTTGAAACTTGACAAAAAAGGAGTTCTCAGTTTGTCTCTATGGTTTGGTTCCTCTTCAAGCAGCCCTAGGCACAGACTGTGGAAAAGCACTTTCACTGAGAGGGTTTGCCAATCTTCTAAGAAATTACGAGTTTCCGAAACACCAGCAAATATTTTTTCACCCAATCTTGATGATACTTGGTGGTAATGATCAGTACCCAAATCCCACTTAGCTCACCAAATTTTGTTCTTCTAGGATGAAGCATTCGTCTAGAGTAGCAGTTTTTATATTTCGATCCCCTCTGTTCTCTCCTATATAGATAGTAATATTTGGAACTCTAAATCCAGCATGGTTTGTAGTAGCTCTTTGAAACTTGACAAAATAAAGAACTTTCCTGTTTTGTCTCTATGGTTTTTTTCCTCTTCAAGTAGCCTTAGGAACTGACTGTGGAAAAGCACTTTCATTGAGATGGGTTTGCCAAGCTTCTAAGAAATATCGAGTTTCCAAAATACCAGCAAATATTTTTTCACCCAAACTTGATGATACTTGGTGGTAATGATGAGTACACACATCCCACTTGGCTCACCAAATTTGTTCTTCTAGGTTGAAGCGTTCGTCTACAGTAGCAGTATTTATATTTAGGTTTCTCTCTGTTCTCTCCTATATAGATAGATGAATTTGGAACTCTACATCCAACATGGTTTGTAGTAGCTCTTTGAAACTTGACAAAATAAAGGAGCTCTCAGTTTTGTCTCTATTGTTTGTTTCCTCTTCAAGTAACCTTAGGCACAGACTGTGGAAAGCACTTTCATTGAGAGGGGTTGCCA